>NW_012151840.1:406222-440864 GCF_000956105.1 Propithecus coquereli
ATTTTGCTTGCCTCTTTCTGGGAAAGAAAAGAAAAACTCAGAAGGAGCTTTCCAGAAGGAACCCTAGAGAGGAGACCCTGGGCGGCCCATGGAGCCCAGTGGTGGGCAGGGCTGTCCTCAAGTTTATGAAATGGAGGTCTCCATGCTGGGGTTTCTAGTAGGGAGAAACCTTGCAGCCGGTGCTAGCATTCTGTTCAACTCATGCATGCCAAGTGATATAGCGGGAAAAGAATGAAGTTTAGACTCAGCTGCCCTGGTTTCAAATCCTGGCACTCTTGTTTACCTGTTGTGTGATCTTGGGTGAGTCCCTAAAGTCACTGATTCTTAGTTTCTTCATCAGAGACGGAACAGTGCCTACTCACTGGAGCCTTGTGAAGGTCGGATATGACATTGTGTATAAACTGTCACAGGCAGAATGCGTCAGCTTACTACTGGGGCGAGAGCCAGCAGTGACTCCAACTCGGCCAGGCTAATTATCCTCTGCATCCTGGCCCCTCCTTCCTAGATCCCGGGTGTATCTGGTTCCAGTGCCAGATGGGTGCAGGTTTGGGCATGGGGGTGGGAACCAGCTTCAGAAGTAGAGAAAGGTGGAGAGAGATGGATAAAGAGCCACCACGCAGGGTCTCCTGGTCTGCCTGGGTCCCTCCGAGATCACACGAGGATTAAGGTCCTGGGTGGGCACAGCCCTTAGGAGACGCCATGCCAGATGTGTGCCCAGACGCGCGGTGTCCCCCCGAGGGGAAGGCATCCGTCTCCCCTGCCCTTGTAGTGTTCCTGTTCCCTTTGTTCAGGCAAAGACCATCCATCTGTCACCTCTGCCACCAGCCTACCTTGCTCTACAGTTTTCTAAACTCTGTGCCCATCCTCCACGAGCCTATCCCTGCCCTCTGTATTGGGGCAAAGGAAAATAAAGCTGTTGAGGTGTCTGCTCAGCCAGCTGTTAGAGGTCATGAGTCCAGATGTGCATGTCTTTATGAACAAGAGGTTATGACTTGCATATCAGTATGCCCTCGTGCCTGTGGCCTCAGTTTCCTTGTTTGTAAAATTTCAAAAATAACACTGACACCTATTCCTTAGAGTTGTTATTGTAGGAGTGAAACAAGAATGAAGAGTGCGAAGCCAACTGCAAACTATGACGTGACTGACAATAATTTCTACCGTGCACTGGATGTTCACCTTGCGTTGGCCAAAGTGCCACCTGTACATGCTTTCATTTAACCCGCACCACGAAGTATATTTCATTAATCCTTTCGTGGTAAATACTATTAACCCCAATTTATAGATAAGGAGCTGGGGCTCAAGAAGGTTAAGCGAATGTGCTCAGAGGCAGGAGGGTGAGCTAAAGGGCAGAGCTGGGGTGTGGGCCAGGCCCACCAGACCCCTAAGCTGTGCTCCTCACGCAGCCCTCGAGTTGTTTATCACTAGGGATGATGAGGGGGCTGCAGGTCTGTGGACTGTAAGTTGGAATGGGAGAGGCCATTCTGTGAAGAAGGCTGGCCTGGGGAGCTGGGGAGCAAGGGACTTGGGGGGATGGCTGGGGAGGAGGTGAGGCTATAGGGCTGGTGGTGTGCAGGGAGGCTGCTACCAGCCACTGGGCACAGCCCACTCCTCATTTCTGCCCTGCCCAGTCTCTGGGCCCTGCTGCCATGAGCCAAGGCTATAGGTAAGCGGGCAAGCAGGAAGGGACACAGACAATGTCATGCCTTCTTACTGCCTCAACCTGCTGCAGGTGGCAGGGTGTTTGAGAGTCCAAAAGAGAGACAAGGAGGAGAGAGTGAGAAGACAAGAGCAGCTGGACTTCCGCCTCCCTCTCAGCTCCATCACTCTCGGGGCTTCTCCCTGCTCCTCTCACCCATCCAAGCCCCCCAGGCAGGCCAGTGAGGCCGGCACCTCCATACCCGCCATGCCCCCCCAACAAGGCTGTCGGCTCCCCTGCTCCTGCAGCTCTCCCTCATTGGCCTGCACTCTTTTTAACAAGGTGCTCCCCCATCTAGAGTTCCCATTGACATTCTCCTCTTCCAGGAAGCCTTCCTGGATGGACCAAGCCACTGGATGCCATTATAAGCCCTTATTCCAGCAGTACTGAGGGGCTCAGTTGGCCTCTCTTCATCTGTTTCTATCTCTCTGTCTCTGTGCTGGGTTAGGAGAGAGAAAAGAAGAGTATCAAGATCCCCTCATTAGGATGAGCATTCTCCAGGGCAGAAGTAGCACCTTCCAGGGTCCAAAACAGAGGCAGTTAGGGAGGAAGAAGAAGGGATGAGTGCCTAGTCCAGCATGGGCGCTGACACCCCCAGTGAGGGACGGAAGACGGTGTCTTGGCACCCCATGTTCACCCTCCAATTCTTGCTCTCTAACCTCAATCCTGCTGCTTGCTAATTCTTCCCATTTTAGTCCTAGGGAGGAAAAGCACTGGCCATGAATCCCAGTCCTCCAGGGCCTGTACAGCCCAAGAAATCGGCCGTTGGGTCCCTCCAGTCCTCACTTTCTCTGAGGCCTCGCATCCGCCCACTTTCACAGTTTACAAGTCCCTGTGCAGCAGAGCAGCGGTTGCTAAGAAAAGGTGATGTCATCGTGCCATGTTACCAGTGGGGAAAGCCATGCCCAGGGGTCATCACCTCTTCCTGGCCATGGTGACAAAATGGCCAGGGAGCATCCAGAGCCCAGGTCTCCTGACCCCAGCAGCCCAGGACTCCTCCCGCTACACCAGGACAGCTTGTCACTTTCTCACCTCCCACCCCCACAGAATGAAACTTCCGTGTGTCCAGGCTCACTCAGCTCCTCTCCTTCCTCCCATCCATCCCGGCATCTCCCCCCATTTCAGTGATTCCAGGTTAGAGGGAGGAAAAAGAGGCAGGATAAAAGACAAAGACAGAGTCAACGGCAAAAGGGAAGACAGAGGGCCACAGGCGGACAGAGTCCTAGCCGGAGACAGAAAGCACGACAGAGGCAGGTGCACCGCGAGACAAGAGGGCGGGGAGAGGCGAGAAGACTGATGGACCCAGAGGCAGGCGGGAGCAAGGCCTGGGGAGAGACGGAGGCGGCCGGGTGGGCAGGGGGCCTGCGGGCACTGGCCTCATTCCGGCACTGTGTGCAGGAGAGAGTCCCCTCATTATGCAAATGGCCTCGGGGGTTACCATAGAGGGACATCTGCTCAGTCCCCCTGTGAGCGGGTGGCTGCCAGGCGCTTAGCTTCCGAGAGCCAGCCTCCCACAGCAGCCATCCAGACGCAGCCCCTCAGATCTCAGCCCCAAGGCCCGTCCCTTCCAGCCCTGCACCCCTGCTCCCCAGGAGCCCCCCAGGTGAATCTGAGAGGAGGGTGAGGCCGGGGGAGCAAAGGAGGCAGATGGAGGGAGGGAGGGCTGGGGAGGCGGAGAAGGAGCGAGGGGGCCCTTTCTGGGCTCTCGGGCAGCAGAGGGGCAGAAGGAAGAAGGGGGCGGCCCCCTCACCAACAAGCCTGTCCGCCAGGAGAGCTGGGACAGGAGAATCCCATTTCCATCACCCCACACTTCCCTCGTCCCCACAGCTTTGTGTCCAGAAGCCGAGAGCCCTGTCCTTGAGTGGCCTGGGCGCAGGCTGGAGCAGACAGGACGCCAGGCCTCTCAGCCCGTGCGTCCTGCCAGCGTCCCTGCTCTACTCTCTTCTGCCTGGACTTAGCTCTGGGGGGAGTTTAAAGGAGTTGGGGAGGGAAAATGAGGGACAGTGGGACGGTGGGGGCAGGGATGAGGCCAGCAACAGAGAGGAGAAGCTGCGACCCTGAAGAGGGAACTGCAGAGCGGGAGAGGCTGCGAGGACACGGAGAGGCACCGAGGGGCCTGGGGTCATTACTGAGCACGGTGAGCTTGGCCCTCCGGGAGCGCAGGGCGGCCTCCGTGGCCTGGCACTCGTAGGAGGCGTCGTCAGAGAGCTCGGCATCCGTGATCTCCAGGTTGTACTGCCCGGCGTCCGCGGAGCCCACGACCCGGTACCGCGGCCAGGCTGCAGAAACAGAAAGGGCGAGGCCCAGGGTGAACCCCGACCTTGGAACCAGGACGGCCCTGACCCTAAGGACACTCCTCTGCCCACTCCTCGTCCCCTGCCAGGGCCCGCACACACCCAGACCAGCATTCCTTCCTCTGCCCTGTCCTGGACGCCACTGTCAGGGGAGAGGGTGAGGTCCCCAACACAGGCGCCTGTTGTCAGGACCCCCGTGGCGAGGCTGGGAGCCACAGAGCTGGAGGAGCGGACAGGAGGAGGGCAGAGGCGGAGAGGGGAGCAGGAGCAGAGGAAATCTCTGAAGCTGTTTGCAGACAAATGTCTCTCATAACAATAGGAAAGAAAGAGGAGGGAAAAAAAGGCAGACAGCAGGGAGAAAAGGAGAGGGGGAGAGAGGGAGAGCATGTGGGCGCCAGGAAATATAGGGCATCGCAGCACAGACGTGAGCTCACTGGGGCCACTTCTGCGGGACTTGCGAGGCAGAGGGAAGCCGGAGGCAGGTCGAGGCCTCGCCCCTGCGCCATGGGAGGGTGGATGAGGCAGGGCCCCGCCAGCTGCCCAACAAGCCCCTAAACCAGAGTCCTGGTTTCCTGTGGTGGCTGAGGCGGGGTTGGGGGTCTCCAATTCAGCCTCCCTTGCCCTCCCTCCCTCAGGCTGCCACCCCCCTCCCACTCCCCTGCCCTCCCCTCTCCTGTTCCCCACCATGGCCGCCTCCCATTATCTCCCTCTGTCCAGAGGCTATCGATTCTTCTCACTCCATATCTATTGATGTCTCTCTCCCAGTTTCTTTCTCTTTCTATCATCAATGGATGCACCAGACCCATCGCTTTCCTTTATACAGATTGCTCTACACAGACAAATTTCCCCCACCTGTGCTAACACATGGAGCCCACAGCAAATAATCTCAACCTCCTCAACAATAATGAGAATGGAAATACACAGCCCCCTCCCATACTGACATCATCACTGTGCTTTACAGCTAACGATGTGTTTTCACAACGCACATTTTCTCATGGGGTCCAAAACTCACAAATGCACTGTCAAGGCAGGCAGGCCTGCAACTACCATGCCTGTTTCACACGTCAGTACACTAAGGCCCAGAGAGGTGCAGTGGCCTTCCTGAGGTCACCCAGCTGGCAGGCGGCGGAGGCAGGACTAGAACTCAGCCGTCCCGACCCCGCATCCACCCTGCCAGGTGGCCTTTCCAAAGGTCTCTTTACTTGCTTTAGAATACGGGAGGCTGTTTTTGTTTTTTTTTGACTGACTCATTACATTTGCTTCAGCACCAGCTACATACCAGTGCTTAATAAAGGCTTGTTGAATGAATAAATAAATGAGTGCTCGGGCTGATATTAAAATGAGTTTTTGGCCTCTGAGCAGACATCACCCGTACGGGGGGAGGAGAGAGGCTGGAGCAGAGCCAGCCAGGCATAAGACACTTGCAGGACACAGAAATTGCCCGTGCTCTCTCCTTCCCCTTGCCGCTGGAGACTCCCAGCGCCTCCTCTGCCTGCAGCACCCCTCGGGGTGTCCGTCTGTCTGTCTGAAGCTCTCTTATGTAAAGGTCTCTTGGTTTCCCTTGGCCTCTCTGGCATCGTGCTGCCTTCCTCGAGCCAGTCCGCAGTGGGAGAAAAGGCAGAGCTGTGGGCTGGGAAAGCGGTGGAGACGGAGCTGGGGAGGACAGGGAGGGGGAGGCTGGAGCATCAAGGAGGGTGGTGAGGACACTAAGGGATGGTAAGTCCAGAAATCTACACTGGGAGTGGGAAAAGGTGCTGAGATGAGACAGTTGGGACGCTGGGCGGCTGCACTCACCTTTGAGGCCCTGGCCCATGCCCAGGGCCAGCCCGTCCTTGGTCCATTGCACAATCCCAGAGTAGTTGAGCAGCACACAGGGGAGCACGGCCCGCTGTCCGGCCACCACAGTCTGGTCGGCTGGCTCCTGGCTGAAGCGGGTCTGGGTCCCTGCAAAGCCGAAGGCAGCACTGGGTAAGGAGATGAGTGAGGAGAGGGGTCCTCCAAGAGGCCACCCCCCTCAACAGACACTCTGTAGGAGGCAGGAGGGAGACAACCTCAGGCTGGGGAGGGGGACTCTCGGGTGTCTGCTCCACTTCAGACTCAACCCCTTCCCTCCAAGATGTCACGTGCTCGCCCTTTATTCCTTTCCCCTCCATGGCCCACAGGAATGGGTTTCAGGAGCTGAAGTGCTTGGCAATGGTTGAAAGGGGTGCGGTGTTACATAAACGTTTCAGAGGTGGGTCTAGTCCAACCCTCTCATTTGACAGAGGAGGACCTTGAGGTCCAGGGGGAAGAGTAACTTATCCAAGGGCACCCAGTGAGTTACTGGCAGAGCTGGGCTGAGAGCCCGAGCCCCTGCTCCCCAGGGCCTGGGCTGTTCCTCCACCACCCGCTGCCTCACCCCGACACCCATGTTAACGGGTGGTGCATTCATAACAATGGCTGCTGGTGATGCTGCAGCCCCCCTCAATCCTTGAGAGTTGGGCGCATTCTACCATGACCCCTAGCTGGACATGTGTCATGTGACCCAATGGGAGCCAACATGAGCCACCACATGCGTGCAGCTATGCCAGGTACACAATTCTCCCTTGAATGCATCCAGCAAGTGCATAGATTTTATGGGGCAGGCACGTCCACGCGTCTGCACATGTGTACAGAAGCTTCCTGGGTGGGAGTGTATCCAAAACCAAGTGTCTCTGAATGCACCTCTTGGCACACTGGCACTGCTCGGTGTGTTTACTCCTTGCTCCCAAGTGCTGGGGGCGTGAGTGCATACACACGGACACACCTGCACACCCCCCGCCTCCCACACTAGCACGGTGGGAGCTGAGAGGCCATGTGACTCTGTTCCACTCTCCCTCCGGCTGTGGGAGCTACACATGGCTGCCCGGCTGGCAGCTCGGCCGGGAGCATTTGATTAGAGAACTGCAGAGTAATTGCCTTTAATTGTGGAGCCTAAATGGAGCAGGGAATTGCATTGCGGGTTTCTTCTCCCCCACCACTCCCACCCACCCGCTCCAACCAGCACTGGTCAGCCCCAGTGGTGGGGCAGGCCTAGACTCCCTGCAGAGCTACAGGAGCTGTGGGCTCAGCTTCCTTTGCCAGGCTGTGGGAAAGGAGAGGAGGGGCAACTGAGAAACCAGGGGTCAGCAAAGGGAGAGGTCTGGGCTCCCTTGCCACACCCCCAACCTGTCACACCAGGTAACCAAGATCAGCTCTCCCCAGAACTCAGGGTCTCCTCCCTCTTCTTTCAGTCCCTAGCTCAGGAGCCTTTGCAGAGGCCAAATCCCCAAATCCAACCCTTTCCAAAATTTCTCCAACCTGACATCGCTACTGTGTGTAAGCAAACTTAACTCACCCCTCCCCATTCCAAGATCTCCCTCTAAGCGATAACAGATCCTAGTCTCATCCCTCCTTTCATTTTTCTCCTCCAGCCCCATTTCTCCCCTTCTTTCCAAACTGGCCCCACATCCCCCTCTTCCAGGAAGCCCTCTTAGGCTGATCCCTTGGCCCCTTGGGCAAACACAATTGGTCCCATTACCCAGCTTTGCTGTCCTCTTTCAAGTTATCAGAGCTTATGCCCATGTTTTTGCTTGTCACAGGGTAAAGCGTAGCCGGTAGGTAGGTGTTTGCCCTGTTATACCAGAATAGGAACTTCTCCTCTAAGACCGAGAGTCATGATCTCTCCTCCCTTTGGACATCTGACATCCATCCACATTGGATGCTGCACACAAAGGGGCCTGAAAAAGAGGTGGCAGGGGCCAGGAGCGGACTGGTGGCCAGGATATGATACAGTATAGGCAGCCCCCTTACTTTAAGTGTGCAGGTACAGCTCTTTGGGTCTGCAGGGGCCAGGAAGTTAGAAACAGCGTCCCTCTCCCATCCTCTATGAGGGTCTCCCCAAACTCTGCTGACCCGATCTCCCATTCACATCTTCTAAAGGAGAAAAGGGTAAGGCTCACACACATTCTGAAGGATTAGGGTGGCAGGTGCTGAGATCCTGGGAGAGGGGTGGGTCAGGTGAGCAGCCAGCATTATTAATTCAGGCATTGCCTTCATTATTATTCAAATTTATTCATATCCTTGCGCATTTCTCTAGTGCAGCTACATGCAGCAAACTCTGCACACTCACGTTTCTCCTTCCCACAGCCCCCGGAGCCCAAGTCAAGGGCTTGAGAGTGGGGCGGCTGGTGAGCTCTGGCTCAGAGATGGAATTTATATTCATAGCTTTCCTGCACGGGGCCTGGACATCCTGGTCTCCTGCTGATGTCCCCAGAGGACAGTGAGCAGCTGGCTCCATGTCTACGTGGAGTCAGGAGGTGACTGGCCCCGCGGCAGGGTGGAGGTGGGAGGCACTTGGAGTCAGAGTCGGGAGATGGGGAGCTTGCTGGAGTGAGGAGTGGTGTGACCCTGGGCATGTCACCTCCTCATCTGGCCTCCATTTGCTCACCTGCACAATGACAAGCCTGGACCAAGGACGGCAGATCCCTCCCTGCTCGAATATAAGAGCACAGGTTTAGGAGACAGACTGAGGTTTACAGTCTGCCTGTGTGGCTTCTCAGCCGAGTGACCTTGGCCAAGCTACTTACTCTCTAAGCTTCATTTTCCTGCTTGGTAATCTGGGGGATGGTAACGCCTGCTTCCCAGTTGCTGTGAAAGCCAAACGAGATGAGGTGAGCACGATGCCCGGTACAGTCCCTCGCATGTACCCACTAAACGGTAGTTATGATCACTATTTACCCTGCGCAGTTGGACAACTGGAGGGACAGCCAGAAACCTGAGCACAGACATGCCAAAGAAGGTGGTTATGTCTTTCTGGGGATTTTGAAGTCAAATTTTCCCTTTGTTTAGGCCTGTTTGAAGCCACTTAGTCCAGAGACGGGGAGATGGAAGCAATGACCCTGTAGAGAGTCCCTAGAGGAGGGGAAACGAAGGGGTCTTGGCAATTTAACTTGATGGAAAGGCAGCCTAGATCCTGAACCCGCAAAAGTCACAGGCAATGTTTTCTGGTCCCAAAACGGCCCCTGCAGGCAAGACGGCACCTGAGATAGCGTCCAGATGCCCCCAGGCTATGCCAGCCTGGTTCACGATTAGCGGAAATCCGAAAGTCTGCTCGCCAAGTCCTGTTCTATCTACTCTGCACATGCCAGGCTTCTGTCACCCCTTCCATTCTTGCACAGGTTCCGTGAGAGGAACACTTCTCCCTCCCCCTCCCTCGGATTCAAACAGGCACCTCCTCTGGGAAGTCTTCCATGACTTGCGTGCATTCCCTCGGAGTACGTGGTACTCACTTCTCTCTTCTGCTGTAGCAGGGACCACGCTGCAGGGCAGCGGCCGCCCCCTCCCTGCCCAGACCCAGAGGCAACTCTTGGAGTCTGGACTGTGTCACTCATAGCCCGAGACCCATCACCGGGCACAGGGCCTGGCTGCTGGGCACACCACAGAGGTTCTGAATAAATCTGCAGAGGAGTGAGAGTGAGCAAACCGCAAACAGTCCGGCCTTGCAACACCACCACCGAGAAGAGGAGACAGAGCATGCCCTACCCCCAGGTGAGGCCCACAGACTTCAGCAGGGGCAGAGGAGGCCAGGAGGGTGAAGGGGACAGCATCTTCCCCCCAGTGAGAGGAGGAAAGGTGCTGGGGGCAGGAACTGGAGTTGGTCCTGGGAAGCTCCCTGGAAAAAGGGATGTAGAGCAGAGCTGAAGGGTAGGGAAGCAGGTCTGGAAAGTTCCAATGCAATGATGGCGGGTAACAAGGGGATGTGAGGGAGTGGAGGAGAAAGCCTAGGAAGTGAGCAGTGAGGTGCAGACCTCAGACAGGGTGCAACCGTTCCGTCAAGAGAGGGTGGAAGTGTCCTAGTGGCCTTATGCCGAAAGGAGGGGATGAGGTATTGGTGTGTCCTGGAGTGTCAGGAAGGTGCCAAGGACCCACACAAGTGGCTAGCAGGTAGCCTATGCACAAGCCCAAGCGCACCCCCCTCCAAGGTCCTGGCCGCCTGGCCTTCACCGTCTACGCCACAGAGCGCAGCCTGCCCTGAACTGGGGTGAAATTTCAGTCCCATCCCTGCACCTGTGCCCACTTCCAGGAAATAAAACCAGCACCGGGCAGAAATGCAGGGAATCCGCTCACTGCGGGGTGAGAAGGTGGGCCTTGGGGAGCCAGGCGGGAGGGGAACCAGGACGGGCCTGACCACAGACAGAGAGTGAAAACGGACTTGCTCCCGTTGCACCGTCAAATCCTGGCAGCTCCAATCTGGGGCGAGCGCGCAATTCTGCGATTCTCTGTGTGTTTTTAAGTGAATCTCCGCCTGCTCAGAGCTTGCTCCCTCCCCGACTTCAGACACCATCGTAGACATGGTGAACTCTTAAGCAGCCGTCGCGGAGGCAGGCAAAGAACAGCCGAGCTGCACGCACGCGTGCAGGAGCGCACACTCACACACGCCGAGCAGGAGGCCAACCGAGGTGCAAATGATGCTGAGAAATAGAGCCAGAGACAGACACCCACACAGAAGTGCAGGGAGATCAGGGAGAGAAAGTAGAGAGAGGTGTGAGGAGGGAAGAGGAGAGCTCCGCTAGGAAGAGCCCAGGAAGAAAAAGATGCATGCTGAGGCCAGGCCCACAGGGATCTGGAGGGAAAAGCCAGTGAGACAAAGGCACCACAGAGCACAGAGACCAGGCCGAAGCAGGGGAGCAGGAGGGGAGAGGGATGGAGACCGGGAGGAAGACAGAGAGGGGGCCGTGGCCACACCGGGCCAGCATCCCACCTCCTGCCCCGGTTTGGACTGCATCGTTCCACCAGCACAGGGCACTCCTGGGAGGCTCTGCCGGGGTTAGCAGGCCGGTTAAAGGCTGAATAGGTGCGGTAGATCAGAGCCTTGAGGGGTGAGGGGAGCACCGAAGGACCCCGGGGAGAGGTCTGGAGTGCAGCAGGAGATACCGCAGGCAGCTCTGTGCTTCCTGCCCAGGTGAGGAGAGGTGAGAGCTTGGCGGGGGGGGGTCTGATTTCCCCCCAGCCTCCCCTCCACCTCTCTCCCAGATCTCCTTCCTTTCGGGTTAACCCACGGCCCTCACCACCCCTGTTCCCACAGCACAAAGCTCCTCTAGCCTCAGCCTTGAATTTGTTCCCTCCCTAGTCTCCCACCACACTGCCTGGGCTTCCACTTGGCACTTATCACAGCCCACCTTGGATTAGAAGTTACTCTGTGTGCGTTTCTCTCCTGGGAGCCCCTGGACAACAGGATGATTTGATTTACCGCTCTTGTCCCTTCAGCCTCAACAACGTCCCTTAATAATGAACACCGCCAGTTACGAGATGCCGACTACATGCCGGGCACCGAGGCAGACGCGTTACACACACCGTTTCCAGCAGCATAATCCTCTCGCAGCGGCAGTCGTTATGACCTCCTTTTTAGACAAAAGGGAAGGAAGGCTCGGGGCACTTAAGGCGCAGCGTGTAAGTGGCAGAGGTGGGACTTGAACTCAGGTCCTTTGGGCTCTGCAGTCCCCGCCCTTGGCACTGTGCCATGCTACAAGAAGCCTCTGCAGAATGAACTTAGCTTCATGGCCTCCACCCGGAAGACAACTGCTGGTGCCCCTAAGTTCCGCGCATCTACCACTCCTGAAGCCGAGCTACAGCTTAGACTTCCACCTGAATGCCGCTTACCTGCGGGAGGGCAGCGCGCCTCGGATCTGGGGCTGGCTGGTGCCCTAGAGCCACACGTACGTGCCCTGTACCCTGGCGTCAACACTGGGGAAGGCTTGATGTAAATGTTCCTACGTGAAGGGAAGAGTGGTACCCCAGGCTGGAGCAACCACCAGCAGCACCCAGAGAGGTTGCAGTGATTCAGAAAACACCAACCGTTAGGCCACCGGTGGGCACCTACAGGAGTAGTAGAAACAACAAATAGCCCTGCTTACCGTGCCACACAGCTCACTGATGCAAGTTCACTTAATGTACACAACAACTCAATGAGTTGGTACAATTTTTATCCCTAATAAGGCAACGTCCCCGCAGTCACACAGCCGCTAAGTACCAGACCCAGCAAACACAGCGCGGGACCAGACCCCTGGCTCCCCCTGGAAGCCACCTGAACAGCCTGGCTACTGCTGTCTTCTGGGACCTCCCAGCTCAGATTTAAGCCACTGTGCACACCTGTCCCCAGGGACCTCTCTACCTGCCCTTAATACTGTCCTTTCTCCTGGGACACTCTCTCCTTAACACTGATCTTCCTGGGGTCACTAGCTCTGTTCTGCAACTGCCTCCTCCGTCTTCACCACAGCACGGGGCGCCAGAGCTAGGCAGTGTCTGTGTGAACACATCTTCTCTTCCTCCAAAGGCCTGGGGAGGACAGAGAGGTCGAATCCTATATTTCACTAAGAACTAGGAAGTGACCTCTAAATCTATCCCAGAGAGGCTGGAAATGCTTACAGATTCTCACACGCACGTTGTACACTTCTTGTGGGCACGTGTTCCACAACACACGAGCACACACATCTGCCGGCATGCACACACGCACACATGCACACCCCTCCTGACTTCTACATTCAAGTCCGTGTCTCTGCACCCATGGGCACCCGTCTGCTCCCTCGTCACTGCACACGTGCCCTGGCGGTCATGTTCCCAGAGCCCAGGCTGCCAGGCCAGCCCGGAACCAGGGGGGCAATGGGGCCAAGCACACAAGAAGCCAGGGAGCAGGAGAGGGGGGTGGTGGAGGACAGGCCCTGTCTCCCCGGATTTATCAAACGAGCGGTAATGAACCCCCTGGGCCAGAGCAGTCCCCACGCTCTCCACTCCAGATCGCGCTGCTGGTTCAAAGGGAAGCCTTTGATTCGCACCGACAGCTTTCAGATGGAACTAAATCTCTCCACACTCCACTCTCCCCCCTCTCTCTGCCTCACATCTTCGCTCTCTGCCCACCCCCACAGGACTTTCTTCCCCCCACCCCAGCCATTCCCTTCTCGCTCTATGAAAAATACAACAGCCAGAGAGGTCCCCTCACATTGGATGCTCTCAGAGAAGAGAGGATTTCAGCTCTCTGGGCTGGGCCAGCAACCCGGCAAAGGGGGAAGAAGGAGAGAGGAAAGAGAGAGGAGAGAAGGCAGGAGCAGGGAGGGAGGGAGACTGAGAGAAGGAGGCTGGGGGCTGCTGGGCTGGGGCTGGGCAAGGGTGTGGACAGAGAGGATGCTCCCGGATGACCACGGACGCTGGTCTGACCATGGGACGGGGGTCTGGGTCTGCTGACTCTGCCTTACACAGAGCCCAGCCCAGAATGCCCCGGTGCCCCAATCTGATGTGACTGCCTGCAGAGACTGCAACCCCGCCTTTGACAGATGAGGCATCGGGGTAGGAAAACTCTACTGACTTGCTCACAGGGATAATCTCAGAGGAATGACTATAAGTAGAAGTCAGGTGACACAGATATCAGATGCAGAGTCCGAAATGACAAACTGCATCCCCAAAGACAAGTTTCCAAACGTCCAAGGACTATTGTCACCTCTACTCTCCTGCCCACCAAAGCACTCTGGCTTCATTTCACAGTTTGAAGTGAAAAAGACACAGTGAACAGAAGGGCCTCGAATGCCCTGACCCGACCCACCTTCACCCCCTTCCCACTCCTGCCCCTTTCTCGCTCGTCCCAGGAAGCCAAAGCCGTAAGCAAAAGAACCAGTCTCTCCTCCCTCACCCCAACTGCTTGGCCACTGCCACCCCGATGTCCATCTCTAAGGCTGGGGGTAGAGTAGGGACAGCCAAAGGCATCTTTCCAGGGACCAGATGGGATTTTACAAGTGGCCACATTCTGGCCTGGTTTCCTTGCATTTGAGCGACCACAGAGGCCAGCTGCAGGGGCCGGCTGTGTTCATAGTGACAGGGCAAGTGGGCCAGTGGATTAGTCACCCAAAAAGACAGGAACAGAGCCCTGGAAAAGGCAAGGGGGACTGCTGGGCAGGGGAGGACAGAAGAACTCCGAACCAGAAGTTGGGGGTGCAGGCTTATCTGGTCCTGGCTCTGCCACCAACTGGCTGTGTGACTGTGGGGAGGTCACTTCACTTGTCTGGGTCTCAGCCTCTCTAAACTGTAAAGGGAAGGAACAACTTGGCCCCCAAAGGCCTTTCCAGCTCTGATGCTCTCAGATCCCACCCCTGCCTCCTGCTCTCCTGGGGCCTCAGCCAAACCTTGAGGACACTCCTAAGGACTCAGTCCTGTGTCCCATCGCGCTCAGACTGGGGAGAGGAACTGAGGTACCTGGGCCTGTCCTGTCGTTTCTTCCCTGTCCAGGGCATAATGGGAGGTCTGAGGGTCTGTGTCACTGAGACAGAGACCGAGAGGACCCAAGGGAGGTGTCCAGCATAGGAAGAGAGAGGCCATCCTTCGTTTTCCTTGTAAGGAACCACCACATCCCTTCCGATAGGTTCATGGTGGGTACATGAAAGACAGAGGGCAGGCAAGCTGGGGGCCCTGAAGTGACCCACCAGCCCAGGCCCACTCACAAAACTTCAAGCTTCACATGGAAGAGGCTGGCAGGGATGGCTGGAAACACTCCCACCTGCCCCATATGGGCCTCCAGCCCGTGGCACCTGGGCCAGACCTAAAGCAACAGCTCTATGCAAATGTGCCCTGGCAGGGGCCCCTGAGAATGTTTTATGGGAAGGACAATGGCATGGTGAGCCCAGTGGGCTTGGCTACAGCAGGTACGACAGGCGGGAGCAAAAAGCGGGTGGCAGGGCTGGTGAATGGTTCTGCTGGAAAAATGAGTCTCAATCTGGCTTCAGTGGGCAAGGGAAGGAGGTGGGGGAGAGAGGAGGCAGGTGGCAGGCAAAGACTTAGCTCAGAAAGGAGACAGAGGCTACGAGGCAAGGAGGAGGTAGCAGAAACTAGGACAGGGCCAGAGAAGCCTGCGAGGAGCGGGGGTGGAAAGGCGGGAGAGGGACAGCCTCTGCCCTCCACCCCACCCAGGCCCTGCATCTGCCCCCTGACCTAGGGAGCCGATGGGCGCAGGGCCCAGCGCCTGGCTCTCCAGCAGTGCTCAGAGTGCACAGACGCGGGACACTGGAGGGGATACCTCCATATGCAAAGAAAAAACAAGGGAGGAAAGGATGGCAAGAAAGAATTGCGGACCCAAAATAGAGAGCAAAGGAGATAAAGAGAAAGTTTGTGGTGGGAAGAGGAAGCAAGAGGCTGTAAAAGATTGTTTTAAGGTCAGGCAAGGAAGGAAAGCACTGCGGGACACTACGGTATGAAAGCAGCAGGGAGCAAGACAGACAGGAGAGGGGAAGAGAAGAGAACTGCATTAGAACGAAGACCTGAAGCTGGGCAGGAAGGGCCTTGGCGACAACCAACCCAACACGCTTCGTTTTGAAGAAGCTGAAGGCCAGCAAGGGAGGGAGGAATTTGGGGTGGGCATGTCTCCACGTCCCTTCTGGCCAGCCTCCTGCTTACAGAGGCCCCTCGCGAGAGGCAGGCGCACCCCAAAGCCCACTCCGTCTGCACTGTTCGTGGGGCAGGAGGGGGCTCTACCAGGAAACCTTCCTTCACCAAAGGAAGGGAAGGAAGAGGGGCGCTGAGAGGGGAGTTATGGAGGAGAAGGATGGAAGACGGATAGAAAATGACAAGTGAGAATTAAGATAAAAACGTAAGGAGACCATCTGGGAGGGAAACTGAGAACGGAGACAAGGAGGACGGAGGACCAAGACGGAAGACACTGGAGAAGGCCGAGGAAGGCCGACGGGGTTGGCGGCAGAGGAAGGGGGCCGTGCAGGTGGATGGGCAGGAAGGTCAGGGTGGACGACCCCTCACCCTCTGGCCTCCCCTGAAGGTCTTGAGCTTTTAGGTCAAGAGAAGAACTGAAGTTCTTGGGAAATGGAAGGGAGCTTTGAAAAGCTCAGCCGAGGAGGGAGAGGAGAAGGGGATGGGACAGGCTGTATCTGAGGCACTATGAGGGCAGGGTCAGGCATTGGCTGCTCCTCGCCTCCGCCCACAAGTCCCGCAGGGGCTCTCAGCTTGCCCTCTGAGGACGGAGGATGGAGGTCAGTCAGCCACTCCTCGTGGCCTGCCCTCCTGTCTTTCCCTGGGCAGACACTCGATTTTCCTGGGGTCTAACCCCATTCCCTCCTCCTACATGAAAGCCATCCCCCTGGGCACAACACCTACCTCCCTATGCTCCATAATGAAGAGAAGTGCAAGTTCTGCTCTGAAAGCCTCCCTCTGTCTGCTTTAACGATCGCAGTAACCGCTATCGTGAATAGTCCGAGAGGAGCCAGAATGGTACCCGAGTCCCCCCAGCAGGCTCGTAGCCCAGGAAGAAATGCAGGCTGGTCCCCAGACCCTCTGCTGGGAGGTTTCCTGGCTTTTAGGAACAGCCTCCTGAATAAATGGCCTCAACTCTGAGAAATACAGAAAAGGCCAGGGCAACACTGAGGAGGGCATTCTCTCCTTGACCCTGAAACCAAAAGAGCCAGAAGGAAATCCAGTTCTTCTGATACCAGACAGGTACCCTTAAGGACACGTCTCCGTTTCTAAGTTTAACAAGCTTTATTACATTTCCGCAGCCCCTCGCCTCACCCCCATTACCCCCCGCTTCACACCTCAAAATTTTTTAAAAACTCAAAAAAAACTAAAAAAAAAAAAAAGGGGGACCAGCAGGTCCAGGTCATTGACATCATTCTCCGTCCAGGACCAGAACCCATCATCACAGACGACTTCGCAGATTGCTCTAGCACTTCCAGATGGACTCTCTGAGTCTGCGAGCCAGGTGAGGAAGGCATGGGGCTCCGACGAATGCTCCCTGCGTGGGCACCTGGCTCTCCACTAGTGCCTCTGAGAAAGGCTGACGTGGCAGACACTAGGCATGCCCACAACACAGGTGTCAGCCCAGAAGCCATTACTGTGCCTTCCACACAAGCCTCAGGCCAGGCAGCGATGACGATAGATCCCAGGCAGCAGATTTTTGCGTTTACATGAGAACTTTCCCATAGCACACAGCAGTGAGCTCCCCATTGCTAGAGGTCTTCCAGCTAAGGCTGGCTGGCCACCTGGCAGCAACGTTCCAGAGGGCTCTGGGTAACATTTAGGACCCCTTTCAACTCTGGTGCTTCATGATTCTATTTACACACTCCTACATTTTCTTCTTACTTTGGACATACACTCGTCAAATAATCAATGCATAACAATTTGATCAAGGCGGACTTGAAGTTTAAAAGAAGGAATTCTTCAAACAGGGCCATCTGAAGGGGAAAGAACAGGTCAAAAAATGGTCTAGGATGGAAGTCAAAGGTGTAAGTAAGACCTTTGTCTGACGGCAATTAACCATAAGACTTCAAAGGGATAGTGATGAGCCTTGAATATAATCGTATTGATTTAGACCTGTAGTTATTCTGTAACTCTACTGCATTTTATTCTGGCTCCTTTTTCAGATGACTAGATGATAAACTTGAAGCAATAGATGTAATCCTAGTTGTGCATCTTCCACACACCATAGGTGCTCAATAAATGCTTGTTGTTTGGTTATCTCCATTGATGATTAATGGATAAAACACCAGCCCCCTGAGAAAGTCACCCCCCAGAGAAAGTCACCCCCCAGAGAAAGTCAACTCAATTCAAGATACGTTAATACATGTAATAAATAATTATTGGTTTGGTTGTTTATTTATTTATTTATTTATTCGGAGACAGGGTCTCACTCTCTCACCCTGGCTGCAGTGCAGTAGTGTCATCATAGCTCACTGCAACCTCAAACTCCTGGGCTCAAGCGATCCTCCTGCCTCAGCCTACAGAGTAGCTGGGATTACAGGTGTGTACCATCACGCCTGGCTAATTTTTTCTGTTTTTAGTAGAGATGGGGTCTTGCTCTTGCTCAGGCTGGTCTCAAACTCCTGGCCTCAAGTAATCCTCCCACCTCAGCCTCCCAAAGTGCTAGGATTACAGACATGTGCCACCGAGCTCAGCCAATAAATATTTATTGAGCACCTACTACATACCAGGCATTGTCCTGGACCCTGGGACACAAAGGTGAACACAACAGACTCGGTTCTGCCATCACCCAGCTTAAGGTCTCATAGACACACCCAAGTATCCAGGCGATATAGTGTGATGAGAGCCGTGACGGTACAACAAGGAGGAAAGTACCTGAGATCAAGGAAGGAACCCTAGCGGAAGTGATGTCTAAGCCTGGCTCTCAGGGATGAGTGGGAGTTATCCTGGTAAGCAGGGAGAGAAGGGAGAAGTAAGCGTTCCAGGAAAGCAGAGGGCATGCACGGCGGTGTGAAGTTGGGAAAGCATGGCCTTTCAGAGCCTAGAAACAGTTCACCCTGGCTGGTGTGTTGAGCACAGCTCTCCCGAAAGCCAGACACTGTGCTTGGTGGGACGGGCATGCTGAATAAGTGAGAAGTTGCCTGCTCTCATATTCTGTCAGGGGAGACAAATGAGTTAACAGCCAATTAAGCAATGAAAAGCTCTACCAGTGCCATGTAGTAGTAAACAATGCTGGTGAGACGAAATCAGGACATAAGTGGTGGGGACAATGACATGGGAACCTGTACAATCTGTACACTGCTGTGGGCACGGACACGGGGCTCTTTTTACACCAAGGAGCTTACAGCCTCAATAGACGCTTGTCGAATGCACATCTTAATGGATGTTTGTTGAATGAACAAATAAATTGCATTTTTTCATATATCACTTCCAAACTGGTCTTCCCTTGGGCTGAGACTCATATCTTGTTAGCCTTTTTTAGCTCTGGGCTCTTTGTATAGCCATACAGGTTGGACGCTGGAAGCCTTGCTTGGCACACAGTAGATATTCAATAAATACACATTTATGGACAAGAACTGCATTGAGCCTTGAAGACGAGAAGGATTTCAATAGCCAGAGAACTGGGGGAAGGGTATTTCAGACAAAGGGAACAGCACGAGCCGAGACATGGAGACATAAAAGTCCAGTGAGCAGTTGGAAGTGGCTGTAATTCAGGCACATAAAGAAATTGGAACCGAAATGAGACATCTTTAAAAATGTAGCACTTTCTCTTTCTGGACATTCCCCAGTCTCTGCCCTCCACAAACTTCTGGGCTGTTGAGGGAGAATGGACATAGACAAAGAAAGAGGTCGAGATTCAGAAAAACAAAAGTGAAAGCTGTGGCTGATCCAAGCTGCACAGAGCCATGAGTGTCAACCTGGTAAGGTCTGGGGACAGAAGGGAAGGTCTGGCTCGAGAAGAATCAGAAGGAATAGGCCGGGCGCAGTGGCTCACGCCAGTAATCCTAGCACTCTGGGAGGCTGAGGCGGGTGGATCGTTTGAGCTCAGGAGTTTGAGACCAGCCTGAGCAAGAGCGAGACTCCATTTCTACTGAAAAAAAAAAAAAACCAGAAAGAAATTAGCTGGACAACTAAAATATATATAGAAGAAATTAGCCTGGCATGGTGACACGTGCCTGTAGTTCCAACTACTTGAGAGGCTGAGGCAGGAGGATTCCTTGAGCCCAGGAGTTTGAGGTTCCTGTGAGCTAGGCTGACGCCACGGCACTCTAGCCTGGGCAACAGAGTAAGACTTTGTTTCAAAAAAAAAAAAAATCAGAAGAAATAAGGGCACATATGGTGGTGTGAGTGTGTGTGTTTTACCTCTGGGAGAAGGAGCATGTGTCCTTGTTTGTATCCACCTGTCTAGGTAAGTGTGTGTGTGACTACATGTCTACATATAAGTGTTGGTATGTAGCTACCAAAAGTAAGAATAGGGCACTTTCTGCCTATAACCAGGGCATGCTAGGCTTTTCCAATTAATCGCCATTAAAAAGATTTCCCACAAAGGCTCTTCTAGAAGCCCCAAGTTGGGGTCATCTGGATCAATCTTGCGTAAAGTAAAAGCAGCTCCAATCGGCTGCGGAATCGATCCATCTAACTCTGTTCATTCTACGCGTGCAAGGGGCACGGAATGTTAATTTGCTGCAGGGAGCTGAGGAAGTCTGCAAGTGGAGGCTCCGTAATTAAGAGCTGTAGGAGCAGCGTCTCAATATGGCGGGACTCAATAGGCAGAGGCCTGCATAGGGGAGGGAAGACTTCAGGGTTGATGACGCTGGGGATGGGGCTGGGAGTCGGGCCGGGAACTCCGGTCTTTCTGTGTCTGCACCTCATCTTTTCCATTTTGCCTGACCGGTTTGCTTGTCAGGTGGAACACAAGTGCCCCAAGAACAGAGGAGGCCCAGGGAAAACAGAACCATTCGTCTTACCACTCTCAGAAGTTTACAGGACATTGGTGGGGACATGGTGGGTGGTGACCAATTGCAAGTCTATGGCAAGGGCTCATGAAGAAACTTTCTCTTCAAGGCTGTGCACACTGATGACTGCTCTTGGGACCCCCAAAGCATGTAATTGCCAGGGCAGCTCTGCGTTCTTATTTCCATGAAGGAGGCAAGTATTTGGCAGAAGGGGAGAGCAACCTTGTATATGTGCCAGGCACTCTGCCATCTCCTAGCAGACCTACACCCATCCAGAGCCTGCTGCACATTCTTCAGATCTCCCTCCTCCAGGCAGTCTTCCCAGAGGAGTTGTAAAGGAGATATTGACATCCCAGCTAAACCAGCCACTCTGGCCTGTGCCTTAACACATAAGCCTTTCTCAACTTGTCCACTCACCAAAAATTCTGCTGATCTGGGGACACTCAACCCTGCTCACTTGTCTCTTTGCCCGTGTCGGTACATCGCAGCCTCAGGACCGCCTATACGCCAGAGGAGCCAGAAGCATGTGACCGATGAAGGTGCTCACTAAAGCTTCACAAAAAGCTGCCTAGAGCGTAGCTCCATGCGGGCCCTTGGCAAAGAGGATGCAGACATCCAGGAGTACGAGAAACCTTGAGAAAAGCAGCCTGCCTCTTCCTCACACTCTCTCTGCATCTCTGATTCTTCCCTTCCCTTTTTGATCTCCCCGTGTTGCCCACCCCCCCGCCAGGGGAATGAGGAGGGGGTCTCTCTTTCCTCCGCCTCTGTTGTCCCTGGTCTCTGCAATAACCTAATGATTTCTCATTTAGCTGCCCGGCCCTCGATGCAGAGAGGCTCCTTTTGATTGCTTGTGACACCTATCTCACAACAAATTTAGCACCTCGTTTCCTAGACGAGCCAATATTCCCCCTCGATTATCTCCCAGTGAGGGGCACGGGGCACCGTGCATTCCAACTAGCAGGCTATGCCTTCCCTGGATATCAGACTCGATCAAGCTCACAGTCCTCCGATGGATGGATGGGGGAGTTAGCGCTCATGGGAGCACAGGAGGCTCCAAGAGCAAGGGGGAGGCAGAGGGGGGCAAGGCACAGCCTCTGGAAACCCGGCCCTCAGTGGGTTTATGTGCAGAACCCTCCGAAATGGAAGGTGGGGATGGGAGCAGTTTAACCTTTGCTCAGATACTTCTGGAATTTTCTTCCCCAACAAGTCCTGAAATTTTGGTATTTCATCAGGCCACCCCCCAACTTCTGGGCATGGGGACAACCCTGGAGTCATGCTATTTCACCCTGGAATAAAACGAAGGAGGAAGAAACGCTCTCCTGCCCTCACTCCTGCAACATATTCCATGGAAATGACTTTTCCTAACAAAATTACCTGCTCCTGGCTGGGCTGCTAGGGAGAGCAGGAATTCTGCGGGATCTTCCCCACGTGACTGATGAGGGGAGATGAAAAGAAATTTCTCCAGCCCCAGAGACTGGGGGAGGTGAGTTGGACGGATGAGTTGGGAGTGTTCTCTGAGTTCATGCAGGAGGAAGGGGCAGACTGAAATAAGAGACCAGGAGACTTCTGGCCAGACGTGGGGAGTGATCAAAGGAGAAAGGAGGAGGGAGTGACAGGAATGTCAGGCATGAGGCGAAACTCAGGAGGAAGGGAGGCTTGGGGACGGAGGCAGGAGGTTGGCCAGTGAGATCTGCTGAAGACAGAGGGTCCCTGGCATGTGGAAGGCAGAAGTGTGAGAGCTTGGGGCTGGGGGGCAGTGGTGGAGGGGAAGCAGGGTGGGAATGGGTGCAAACGGTTCATCCTAGAGACTAAAGACAGCGAGAAGGAGGAGGGGGCAAAGGCTGGAGACCCCCAAATGTGAGCTGTGAGAGGACAGAAGTCATCAGGACCCCCGAGAAATGCGAGAGGCAGACTCCCCACTAGGAAAGATGGAGGAGGAGCAGAAGAGGAAAGGGGAAGGGGCCGATCACTAGGAGGGGTGGCAGATGGTGGCTGTCATTAAAGGATTCCAGTAAGTCCGGGAAGCCTTAGACAGCACAGACAAGCTTAGGTAAGCAGCGGGAGGAGAGAATTAAGGAGCAGACCCTGGAAGAAGGAACTTATGCAGAAACCTCACACCAACCCGCGTGGTTACACATAATCTAACCCTTATTCCTACTTCAACCCTAACCCTGAATAGTAACCCCTTACCCAACCTCAACCCAACGCTAATTCCAACCCAAACCGAATCCTAACGATCACTCTAATCCCAAATCCTAACTAGAACATGAGTTCCTTGAAGGCTCTCAAGTCCCCTCACAGCCTGGTACAGCATAACTGATCAACAAATGCTTATTGAACAAATGAGAACATAAACCAAACCCTAACAGGAACCCCTGCTTCAAGCCTGATTCCTCCTGCCTACCCCAATGTCCAAGCCTAGAATTTAGGGAGTGGCCTGATGAAAGACCAAACAAAAGATGTCAACTCGACCTGCAGGCCAAGCCAAGGTGGGTATGTTGGCCCCTGAATTCTCAGGCTAATTGTGGATGCCTACTCTTGCCTTGAACCGAGCCACCCAGTGCTGCTGTCCCGGGGCTGAGTGCAAGAAGCTAGGACCAAGCATGGGTTTGAGGCTAGGCCATAGCTATGAGGCTCAGGACAAAGGAACCTAATGCTCGAGAGAAGGAAGAGTGCGTTAGATCCGAAGAGGCAAGTTTGAGCAGAGAGAAACATGACAGCGTGTAAGTCAATGGACTCCAGTTCAGGAGCGGAGCCTAAACATCTTCCCGCCTACAGCCCTGACCATGGGATCCCTTGCCCAGACACAGGGCGCAGGAGCACTTTATAGGGTGCCCATGGGAAGCTCTGTGGTGGGGAGGGTGCTCTAGAGAGCCCTGAGCTGCTCTGGGGACGCCTCCTGTCTGCCCCATGACTGAGAAGCAGGGACCTCTCCCTCGGGCCCTGCCCCTCCCCCTTCACATCTCCAAGGAGCAAGGCTGTCCTCATCTCTCAGGACCTGTCGGCTGCGGCGCCGGGGAGAGAAGCTGAGTATTATGTTCTGTTCTTGCCGCAGCCAAATCTGATTATCAGGACGTGTGATGGATGAGCTGGGTTTGGACCCCCAGCTGAGGGAGTGGGATGATGGAGTTAGCCTGTCACTCTTTCCCCAGGGGATGAAGCATCAGGTCCCAGATGTCGTCTGGAACATGCATACCTAAGAGATGTCTCCCTACCCAAGAGCCCTGGGAGACTGAAAATTCCTCTCTGGCTTCCAACCATTTCTTGATATTTAGACCTTGGAGCCCCAAAGCTCCTGCATTAGCTCCCCACACCCTCAGAAAGCAGGATCAGGAACCCAGGTGTCAGAATCCCCCAGCCCTGCGTGAGACCCAGTGCCTCTGGCCAGCTGCCAACATCTGTGGGGGCCACTTTGAGAGAGGGGGTGGAAAAGCCTGCCTCAGCTTTTGGCTAGGGGCCTCCAGGCATTTCTCAGTGACAGCCATGGGCCTTAGAAGCCTGGGGCAGGGCAGGGAGGGAGGAGGGAGAGAGACAGCACAGAATAATAATGAAGGATTTTTAATAACTCGTCAGCTATGGTGTCAGCTGAACAGCAGCGGCAGCGCAACCCGTTGGGAAAACTTGGTGAGGAATTGTCTTCCTAGGAAGTGAGAAGAGTCAGCGGGGCTGAGGGCAAGGAGGAGGCGTCTTCCGCATCCCCAGCACCACAGAGCTTTGAGTTAGAGTCCAGACAGTGGTGCAGGACAAAGTGCAAACAGGATTACAGAACCCCGGGCCTGGCCCTCCGAGAGCTTCCACTCTGGGCCAGGCCGCAGGCCACAGATGCGGCTGAAGACGCAAGCAATCTATGGGGACATTACCGAGCATGGCCAAGCCACCCCTCAAAAAACACATCCCCCCGACCTCACCCTGTGAAATCAATCAACTGGAAGGCAATTACATGCTTATCAAAGGGCTTCTTCTCTTTATCTAATAATTCACCAAGGAACTGTTTGAAGTAGCAGTGTCATCAAAGAAGGTTAGAAAAAGCCCCTGGTCACCACCTTTTCAACGGCCTCGTTTTTCAGATGAGGACACAGAGGTCCAAAGACATTGCAGACAGTTGGTGGCAGAAGCAGGACTCTTAAAAACTAGAAATCCAGGTCTCATAAAAATTAGTATGATTTTATTTACAGAAATAGAATTTCTATATACTTTTCAGGGGACCAACTGCTGCAAGGAGGGCAGTCATACTCCTGCGTGTCAAGGGCAGATGTCTTTTGGGTGAGAGCAATGGGAAAAGCTGGGGTAACCCATCGTAACCATTACACATCTTCTCTTTCCTTCAGATCACCCCAGGAGGGCTTCCTGGAAGGAGCGGCTGTGGATGTAGGCTGGGAAATGGAAAAAGATTTCCCAAGCCTTTGGAGTGATGGTACGAAAGAACTCAGTGGCCCAGGGGGGAATATTCTAGGTCTGTGAAAAGCCCTGGGGAGGAATGGAAAGATGGGGGTTCTTACCCTACACACATGTTGAAGGCACAGGGGCTGTGGTGGGAGGGATGAGAAAGGTTCCTCTCTTAGGAGGTCAAGGGCCTTAAAGGCGTAGTGGCTCTGAGCAGACCACTAAAGACAAGGCAGGGGTTCCTTTCTGGGATCCTCTGGAAGCCCTGGCAGCCTGCAGAGAGCTGCCCATATCCCCCCAATCACAAATAAAGCGAGTGGAGGTGTCAACCCTCAGCTGCCTTTGCTTCAGGCCGCAGTGCTGGGGCAGGGCACTCACACCTTTATCCCGTCAACTCCCAGGAGCCCCAGCAGGCAGTGGCATCTCTGCATCCGAGGCCCTGGCACACACTAGACACTTCATTAGGGTTTGATGAATGAAGGAAGGAATGCTGGGGTCTTTCTAGGAGAAGATGAATAAAGGAGAAATGCAGGTTTGGAAGAAGGAGATGGGGGGTGGCAAGGGAGGCACTTCCACACCCTGGCAGAAGGCCAAGACTGAATGATTCCTTCCCTATCTCAGAAAGAGAAACTAAGGCACCAAGGAGCAGGCACGTGTTCCACATGAGAAGTCCAGAAATGAAAGCCAGGAGTCAGCCCCACAGTCCCAAGCCCGGGCTGTCAGCCCCCCTGCCCAGCCAGCTGCTCTGGAAGATGTAAAGTGCTATCTAAACGTGATGCATTATTAACACTTTAGAAATCATATTTCACAGCCGCCCGGCTGGAGCTGGAAAATGAATTCTTCCTCCTGCTCTCCGGCAGGGGAATTATTGTTAGAGCCAAATGTGACAGCAGTGACATGTGACCAGGGCCAAGAGAGGGTGGAGGCGTGGGCACCCACCTGAGTGCTCTTCTTCTGCCTGGGGCCTTGAATCAAATACCGGGGTCCCGCCCAGGCAAGGCAGTCAACCTGGCCCTGCCTCTCCCCCTCACGGTGATCCCCCTTCAGGGGCCCCTAGCAGAAGGCGGGTAGAGCCTGTGACCCACTCCTTCACCCCAGGCCACTGCTGAGCACCTCCCCAGGTGCAAACCAGGCCTGCAAGGTCAAGGAATTGCAGAGGGGGGAGGAGGCTCCAGCCCCATGGGAGAGGCGAGTCCTCAGGAGGGTGACACAAGGGCAGAAGATCTGTCATCACTATTGCAGGGGCTTCCTGGGAGGGAAGGGTACAGAGCAGGATGGGGAGTGAGTGCACTGGAGGAAGGCAAGTGGCCCCCAGGCAGGCCCAGAGGTGTAAAAGGGAACGGTGTTGACAAACAGGGAAGGGCTTTGCCCATCTGGGCTGGAAGGAAAGGAGTGGGCAGGATGGGGTGGGAGGAGCATGTCCCCGGCAGGACAGAAGGGAGGAAGCAGGCGGTGAGAGCTGCATCCTGTCCTCGCTGGAGAAGCCCCAGTTGTGGAGGGGGGTGGGGGGCAGAGGAGTCCCGCCTGCAGACACCAGTGCCTGCTCCCGGGTAAGCAACCAGAAGGCCTCAGGTGGTGGATGCAGAAGAGGTAAAGCTGCCAAAGGCACTGCCATCTGGGACCCCAACCCCAGGCCTTCCTTTGGGGTGCTGGGCTCCTGCCCGTGGGCTCCGTTGTCCGTGCAGGTGGCTTGCAATTAGGCATGAGGAACAGACAAACCAATTTTCAATTACAACCTTATCTACAGGGTGCATAGATACAAAAAGGCGGGTAGGTTTGATTCTTTTCTAAGCCAGCCTTCAATATTTGCAGTGCCTGGAAGGAGACGCGGTGAGAGAGCCCAGGCAGCCCTGGCGACATATAAATTCTGCTCATAATTACATGACTTTCAACACCATGAGATGCCAATAAAGTATTTGCAAGGCACACAAATTAACGGCATGTTGGCATTCCCGAGACGGTGCTTGGACAGGCAGGGCACAGGAAGGGGGGGCGGGTAATGCTCTTGCCCATGAGGTTGGTGGAACTGAGGCTAGAGACAGACTTCTCCCTAGTTTCTCAGCAAAGATACCCCTGTTCAGGTCCCCCAGCCCTGCCAGCTTATCTCTCTTGGATTCCCAGCTCTGTTAGAGCTACAAAAGTAAAGGACATAAGCTGTGCTTCTTCCAGAAGGGAGCAGAGGGGGCCAGAGGGACCATAGAGAGTGGTGCTGCTGAGCTGCGAACAGCCGCTGTGGTGACAGCAAATGTGAGAGCTCGGGAGGCCCCCTCCCCTTCCTCGGTCCAGTCTCTTGCCTTGCTCCCATCTTCGTCAGCTGGACCAGCGACGCGCTGGACGACCCCCAGCTTGTTCATTCCCAATCATTCAGAGGGGAAGGCAGGCGGCAGAGTCGCAAGTGCTTGGGGGTTAGGTTCGATCAAGTGCCTGCTCAGCCTCTCTGAGCCCCAGTTTCATCCATGGTGAAACAGTGGTAGAGGATGGCCCAGGAAAGGGGACAGCAAGAAAGCCCAAAGAAATGCATCTAAAGTACTCAGTAAAATCAAGTCTTTTCTACCCATAGTGTAGACAGAAAACTTGTCAAGATCAGGAACCTCCATCCTCCCCACTGCTCTATTGTTTCAACATCTCCCAGCACAGGTCTCTCTGCAGGAGTAGATACTTGATAAAATAAATATTTGTTGAATTGAACAGAACTGAGGAAGACAGAATATGAGGAATTCTATGACAATTTGGTAGCGGCAGATTTTAGCAGAGAGAGTAGCAAAGAACACATCAGCTATCTGGAAATCTAAAGAACTGGGTTTGAGGCCGGGCGTGGTGGCTCACGACTATAATCCTAGCACTACTGGGAGGCCCAGGCAGGAGGATTGTTTGAGCTCAGGAGTTCGAGACCAGCCTGAGCAAGAGCGAGACCCCATCTCCACTAAAAATAGAAAGAAATTAGCTGGACAACTAAAACTATATATAGACAAAATTAGCTAGGCATGGTGGTGCATGCCTGTAGTCCCAGCTACTCGGGAGGCTGAGGCAGAAGAAATGCTTCAGCCCAGGAGTTTGAGGTTGCTGTGAGCTAGGCACTCTAGCCCTGGCAACAGAGCAGACTCTGTCTCAAAAAAAGAAAAAAAAAAAAGAAGAAGTGGGTTTGAGCTTCAGCTCTGCCACTTACCACCAGGGAGACTGGGGGTGAGCCAGCACCCCCTCCAGCCCCTCCTCCCCACCTGCAAAGGGAATGGCTGGAGAGAAGATCTGGAAGATGCCGTCCAACTCTCAAGATGGCACGAGTTCTCTGAGGACAGGAAGGGGGCTCTGAGAACCACTTTGAGAAAACGTCGTGATGAGTTCCCGGCACCAGCTCAGGCTGGCTATCAGCACCTTACTCAAAGCTCAGCATGCTATTTGGGATAATCAAAAATTAAATAATAGTAATAATGACACTTCCATAAATATCCACAGGCAACTTGTTGGCAAGAAATCTTGTTTATACAACTTCTGTGAAAGAGTCCCTGCCACGCTGAAGCAGTCTCCCGTCTGGCTCTGCCCTCACTCACCCTCGGTTCCAATCCACTCCCACCACTTTCTCGATTCTCTTCCAGCCTGTGGCTCCAGCAACTAGAAGAACTTTGAAACCTGAACGTTTGAGTGAGTTCAACTCTGTTCCATTCTAATCAGCAAACACGTACTGGGGACCTACTATGTGTCAGAGTCTATGCCGAGCACCATGGAGATAAGGGGATTAATTAATACCGCATAGCCTTGCCCTTGAGCTATTTACAATAAATAGCTTCGGTTAAATATAAGGCTCACGTCGATCTTCAGCTTTGGTGTTGAGGAGAGAAATGATTAATTCCAATGGTGGGAAAAGAGGAGAGGGTGAATGTGACGAGAGTCTGTGCAGGGGGCAGTGAAGGGACTCTGGGCACAATGATCAGGGAGGACAAAGGCAGAGCAGTGTGGTGTGTTGGGAAGAGTCTGCCATGGTGAGTCACTGGGCATTTGCGGGACGGCAGGGTTGTGAGGATTAAAAGTGATAATCCCCTTAAATACACTTGCGAGCTACTTGTGCCTGGCAACTGTAAGATGCTGCATTTTTATTGTTTATGTAAGATAAGAAAGGACAGGTAGACTGGGACCAGATTATGCCAGGTCTTGACTGTCATTCATGCATTTATTCACTCAATGTTTAATGTGCAGGTACCTTACTATGTGCCGGGCGCTGTGCTGGGGGGACGTAGACAGGAAGTAGAATCCCACGTGCCTCCTGCTCTCAAGGGACTTAGAGGTGAGCACAGACTCCCACCCATAAATGTGGTTATAGGTGTAATGATACAGGTCAGGAAGGCTTCCTAGAGGGGATATCACTTAGACTAAGATTTGAAATATAAGAAATGTTCACCAAGCATATAAGGTCAGTGGGGGGTGGGGGTGGGGGTGGGGGAATTCCTCCAGCAGAAGACAAATGTCAGCGAAGGGTCGGAGGCACGGATGTTCTGTGGACTGTGGCAATCTGCAAGAGGTTCTGATTAGCTCGAGTTCAAGAGAGAGAGGGAAGAGAGATGGGGCAAGGGAGGTAGGCTGGATCCAGACCAGACAGAGGTTGAGATGCTGGATGAGGAGTTTGGATTTTATCACAGCGGTTAAGAGAAGTGATTGGATAGAACACTCTGCCTGTGGCTGGGAGAGGATGGGAACAGCAGGGAGCTGCTGCACTGCTTCTAGAGGGAAATTATAAGGATATAAAACTAAGACAGTGGATAAAGAGAAATGGAATGGATAGGAAATATATGAAGGGAGTAGAATCAACAGGATTTAAAGTTGGGAGGATGTGGACGCTAAGGGGAAGGGGGAGCCATTTCAGTTTAAGTAACCAGACTGCAGGTGAGGGCATTTACGGGGAATCCTGGAGAAGGAGGGTGAGGTGGTGGGGAGGCACGTCAGTGATGAGTGGCCTGGAGGCCATCCAAGGTCATGCTAAGGACTGTGGGCTTTTTCCTGTGGATGATGGGGAGCTATTGAAGGGAGGAGTTTAGAAAAATCACTCTTACACTCCTCCCAGGGAAAGAGTAAGCAGGAGAGGACAATGAGTTAGGAGAAAGGAAACGGGGTGGGGGAGAAAGTGAGTGGCCATTCACTGTGTCCCTCCAAAGAGGGGATCACCAGAAGTTACTCTAGTGGTGTTGTCGTGGCTACATGCTGGTTGTTGGTAGTGTGGACAATTGTGAGGATTAAATGAGATATCCATGGTATATAATTTATATACTATGTATATACACATAGTAGCCACTGTTATTATTTCAGTAATGTCAACTCTCATCTTTAGGTATTCATTGTGTGACCACGAACCTTTAATAATAATAGCTCATCATCTGTCACTATAGATGATGAGAGCTGGAAGTAGGAGCTGGCAGTCAGAGTTCCTGTGTCTCCGCTTGCTTCAGGAAAGACCAGGAAGCCCTTCCAGGCAGTGGGAACGGCATGAGCAAGGCACAGAGGCAGGAGGACAGAGAAGGTGCTGAGTGTGAGCTGAGTGTAAGCAAACCTTGCAGCTGCAAGGGGCTGCCCCTGTGCTCCTTGGCCTCCCCCGGCCACATCCGCCATCAGAACAATGGATTCCATTTAGCCAACATTGAAGTATGAAGAGGGGGCCTTCGTTCTGAGCAACAGTGGGCAGATCATTCTTTTTCCCCAGTAAGGTCTATGCTAAAGCAGAAGGAAGGGAAAGAAGACATGAAGGACTTCCTGCTCTCGAGTATTCAAGAATGCAGAAGAAGTAGGATTTTGGAAAAATATGGATAGTGAGACCAGAGAAGGATCAAATTAGACCAACCTTGGAGCAGGTATCTGACTGCATTCTTCAGAACCATGAATTTTAGGTTTGGAAGAAACGCACATGAGATGATCTAATCCCATCCTTTTATTTCGCACATAAAAAACCTGAGGCCCGGAGAGGCGAAGCGAATCCCTTGAAGTCACAGAGCCAGTCAACAGCAAAGCCAGGATAGCTCTGGTCCCTCTGGACTTCTAATCGGAAACTGTCTTCACTCCCCCATCCCTCCCAGGTCCCGTGTCACCCTAAAAGTCCTCTGAACACTGAACACATTGCATCGCAGTGCTCAGCGGTTCCGCTACCGAGTGACTTCTGGCATTAATGGGCAATATTCTCCTGTGTTTCTGTTAGCCCCCAAGTCCTCTGTCTGATTTCCTTGACCCCTTGCAGAACTCTGGGGTGGAGGGGATTGGATTGATCCTCTGTTCACACTAGGAGACTGCCAGTGTGGGCAGTACTGCTGCCTGAGCCTTCAGGGTGCAGTAGACGCTGAAGCCCAGGAATTCCAGGCCAAATGTTGTAGATACACACCAAGCACATCTCACACAGGTTGTGCACACACACATACATACCCTCTCTCCCCCAGTTCCCACCTCCACACAATGATTTTTGGCTTTAAACCTGAAAACCTGCCAAGGCCTCGGTCCTCACCAAGGGATTCCCAGCAATTGCTCACCATCACTTGAGACCACCTCAGTGCACAGAAGTCGTGGACTCCAGCTCTGATGACCCTCCCTAGTTCACTAGGGGGCCGCAGCTGCCTGTGATAAGGGTATTTTCAGCTTCATTTCCTTGGTCTTTCTGCCGACCAACTCCATTACCTCCCAACCTCATTTAAACTTGGGACTCATCCCAGAAACTTTCCTCTCTTTTACCCTGTAGCAAGTTCCACTGAGTATCCCTCTTTAGTGGGTCCCAATCTATCCCTTCCTCTCCACTCCTGCTCCCCTGGTTGAGATCTCTGTCACTGCTCCCCTGGACTACTGCAATAACTTCCTAATTGGTTCCCCTGCCTCCAGCTCGCTCCCCTTAAATCCATTCTCCACACAGTTGCCAGAATGATCTTTCTAAAACACAAATCTAATGATATCACTGCCCTGTGTAAAACCCGCCAATGGCTCCCCACTGACTTCAGATGCAGTTCAAATGAGGTTAGGTGCTGCTCAACCTAGCTGCTACTTACCTCTTTAGTATCCTCCTCTGCTCTCTCCAGTGTACACTATACCCGGGAGAAATCCCAGACTGACAGAGGTCTCTGCACATACCAAACCGCATCCCACCTCAGTGCCCTGCCTTAGGATTCTCCCCTCTCCTGTCACTGGCTCACTCCTCTTCACCCTTCAGGACACAGTTCAGGCTTAGTGTCCCAGGAGCCTTCCGTAAGCCCCCAGCCTGGGCCAAGGCCCCACCTGAACTCCCAAGGTACATGTGCATCCTATAACTCTGTGAGGTACTGAGCTGAGCTCCTTGAGGACAGGTGCAATGTTTTGGTTTTTGTTTTATTTGCTTTGTTTCTTAGAGATGGGGTCTTGCTCTATTGCCCAGGCTAGAGTGCAATGGCAGGATCACAGCTCACTGCAACCTCAAACTCCTGGGCTCAAGCGATTCTCCCGTCTCAGCCTCCTGAGCAGCCGGGACTACAGGCGTGCGCCACCACACGTGGCTAACAGACCCTATGTTTCTCATTCATCTTTATCCTTACCAAGGATGTCCGGCTCTTAGTAGACTCTGAACTAACACTGGTAGAATTGAACTGAACCCACAAGTAAATTCCCTTGTCCTTTTCTACCTCCCACACCTTCTCCTACAAATGTCTATTCATTCTGCCTCCTCACTTGCTAATCCAAGTTTTCTTCTTCTTTCGTATAAGCCAGATGCCCCTTCTTCCAGGAAGCATTTCCCGTAAGTCCCACCTAACTGCTTCTCCTGACATTTCTGAGCTCAGTTTGTGCTCCATTCTTTAACATCTCCACCTCACTTTCCATTTCTCTCCCAGAAGTGGGCTCGACTGTGACCAAACTGGACTGCTCATCTCTTTCCCAAACACGTTCAACACTTCGCTCTTTCTTGGTCAATGTCATCCTATTTTCTACCCTTGTAACCTCCCCTGCAGCTGGAGGGAAAGGACTCTGCCTCACTCCCGCGGCAGCACCCAGCGACGTATTTACCATAACAGGTGCTCAACTGCGGTGGCTGAGGGCCTGCCTTGAGCTGCTGACTTGTACGTTTTATGCTATTTTTGTATGTGTGCAGGAGTGTGTGCTCCCTTTTCCTTCGTAGGTGTTTCACTTCACCTCCCTGTGTCCCAATTTGGACGACATCGCCAAGGTCTCTTCCCACTTTGAAGCTCTGTGATTCTGTCGCTGTGAGTTCACTGAGTGCAGGGACGAGATCTATTTCTTCCCCCACAGCTTCAGCACACAGAAGGCCCCAAAAAAATCATGCTGAATAAAAGCCTCTCCTAGTCCTGTTTCTCTCCTCCTTTTCTTTCTTAAGGCAGGCAGCAGGACACAGCAGCTAACCGTGTCCCCTCGGCAGCCAGCTCTGCTATTTACTCAGCATGGGGCAACTCGCTTTACTTCTCTGTGCCTCGGTTTCCTCCTTTGTAAAATGGAGATAATATTAGTATTTCCTCATAGGTAGTAAGCCCAAGGTAAGTTTTAATTATTATTCTTATCCTGTCCTTCTTCCTTCCATCCTTCTTATTTACAGTCTTTAGACACCTAACCCTCCTTAATCTTTCGGACTCAATGTGTCTCACCAACATCAGAGGAGCACAAGGACTATTGACTCAGGAAGGACAGGGAATCCCATAGTTCCAGGCCACTCTTGAGTTCCAGAGACCTTCTTAAAGTAAGAGAATGTGATGCAAGGTTAAGAAAAAGGGAAGAGCTGGGGCCAGAGGGGAGAAGCAGGGGAGAAAGTCCCAGGCAGAAGACAGGAAACTGTCTGGCTTAACAATGGAGCAGATTCTTCTGCTGGAAAAAAAAAACTGGGGAAAGCTCCAAGAAAGGGGGGCATAGGACAGGACATGTTTTGCCTGAGACCCAAACCTCGGCCCCAGCGCACTCTCAGGCCCGGGTCAGAGCAGGGAGGGCACAAATCATAGTCAGCATGTCACAGCTCTGGGAGGGTGTGTTCACTGGACCAGGAGCTCACCGAACTCGGTTCAGTCCCCAGCTCCATCTTCATAATAATGACGTGACCTTGGGCAAGGCTCACTGCTCTGAGCCCCAGTCAACCCAACTATAAAACAGGGACAACAGAATGATCCTGGCAGGGCTGTGGTGAGCATTAGAAGTGCTCTGTAAATGATAAAGCACCACCCATCTAGCAGACATCATTTTTATGAGGGCTGTGTCTACATGGCCTAGCCATCCAGAAAACGTGCCTGATAACTGAGGTTCAAGTGGCTTTTTAAGCCTCATTTATTTAGGCCAAATAGGCTCTCAGTTATCAGAAGGTGGCATATCCTCAGCCAACAATTACGGCTTCTCCGCCCAGCCTGACCTTTCCCTGAACCTCCATTCCCCACCCCAGGCGGACACAGGGCCCGTGTCAGCACTTTCCATGGGGCACGGCAATTGTCTGTGTCGCTCCCCTCCACTAGCCCGAGAGGGCTGCGTCTTCCCCATGACCCTCCCGGGTGCCTGGGCCAGTCACGCAGGAGGCATCCAACACGGACTTCCTGAAGGAGTAAATAAACGGATGCACAAAATTCTTTTTCAGGCTGCACTACAATCCTTCTCTTTGTAGCTTCTAACCACTGGTCCTAGTTCTTCTCTCTGCAGTCACATAAAATGAATTTAATTCTCTTCCGGATGACACTCCTTTAAGCATGTGAGGAGAGTTATGGCATGCCCCCGGAGTCTCCTCTCCTCATGACCAAACAGCCCTAGTTTCGCAAACTGCTATTTCCACAGGCATCACATACAAACGAGCTGCATTTTCTCCCTGTTTAAAAACCCCTCTATTGACCCTATACCCAGCTACACACCCCCGCCCGCCATTCTCTGCTCTCCTCCATAGCAAAAGTGCTCAGTCCTTCCCCTCCCACTCCCTCATGAACTCACACCAGAACTTTTCTTGCTGGGTCACCAGCGACCTACAAGTTGCTAAATCCAACGTGAGTCCTCATCTTGCCTGATGGATCAGCAGCACTTGTTACAGCTGATCGCGGCCTCCTCAAAGACTTTGCTCGCGGGTCTCGCAGGACCCCACACTCTTGTGGTTTTCTTCCTCCTCC
>NW_012151840.1:441974-494360 GCF_000956105.1 Propithecus coquereli
ACAGAGGTTCTAACCCTTTGGAATTTCCCAAATAATAAGTGTGTTTTTGTTATTCATGGTAGACCCTTGGACCACACTTGGGTTTATGCTAATGAGGTGACTCTGGACGGGGCTGACTGTGCTGGCAAGTCCAACCCTGAGATGAGAGGGCTGGGGCTTTGAGCCACGTGACATCAGCCTGGTCCGCTGGCCTCCAGGGAGGGGAAAGAGGTAGGAGACTGAATCACGTGGCCAATGAATCAATTAAAAAACCTCAATAAAAACTCTGGACACCTAGAATCACGGGAGCTTCCTGGTTGTAAACGCATCGACGTGCCCAAAGGGCGATACGCCCTGATTCCACAGGTAGACGGCATGGAAGCTCTACACCGGGGACCCTCTCAGACCTTGCCCTGTGTGTCTTTTCATTTGGTTGGTCCTGATTTGTATCCTGTATGATAAAAGTATAGCACTTTCCTGAGTTCTGTGAGTCATTCCATCAAATTATCAAATGCAAGGGGCGTGGGAACCCCTGAACTGGTAGCCAGCTAGGCAGAAGTGCAGGTGGCCTGGGGACTCCCGTGGCACCCGAACTGAGGGCAATCTTGTTGGGGACCGAGGCTTAGCCTGTGGAGTCTGCGCTAACCGGTGGCTGGCATCAGGATCGTCCTGCAGGACTGCAGCCCTTCGTGCACACACGCCTCACTTCTACTACTAGTTCCCTTGCTCACTTCACAACGTCCATACTGGCTCTTCCCCAAACACACAGGCACGTTCGCCCCTCAGGACCTTTGCATTTGCTGTTCCCTCTGCCTGGAATGCTCTCCTCCTTCGTCAGCTCCCGCCCCTCCTTTAGATCTTTCCTCCATCACCACCTTCTGAGCAAGCTCTTCCCTGACCACACTACTCACAATTGCACCACTGCCCCACCCCACTCCAGAGTCCCCTTGCCCTGCCTTACTAGTCTCCATTTTATCAATATCCAACTTACTGATATTTTACTTATCAATTAATTTGTGTGCTGTCCCTCTCCCTGGCATGAGCCTTGTAAGATCCACGAGGGTAGAGGTTTTCTTTTCCCATTTTTATTTATTTTTATTTTTTTAAAGCACAAAGTGAGGTTTATTGAGGAGAGAAAGATACGATTATAGGGCAAGAGCAAGATATAGGTTTACAGAGCATGGTACATACGCCATGGATGACGACCGACCGGGCCCACTGTTGCAGCTGGGCAAGCAAAAGGAAGGACAAAGAGAGCCTCTTTTCCCAATTCTAAATTGCTGCATCCTCAACCCTTAGAAAAAGTGCTTGGTACTTTAAAAATATTGAGTGAATAAATGAATCTACCATCATTTCTAGAAGCTTCACCACTATGCTCCTTTAGGGAAGTCCTGTCTGTCTAGTTTCCATTAAAGTGGGTGTCCAGAAAGGACGGAAGCTCCCTCTGGGCATGGGCCTCCCAGTCAGTACAGAGGACTGTCCCCACCCATGGGGACTTCACACGAAGCCCAACCTGGCTTTGGAGGCAGGCAGAAGGGGGCTCACCTCCCACCCTGCCACTTTTCCGCAGCTGCCTCTTCCACAATGCCTCCTCTGTCTGGCACTTGTCATGCCTTGCCGGGACTGCTTGTTTTCACAAAGGCAGGGGCCGTGTCCGTCCTGCTCACTTTTGTATACACAGCATGCAGCACAGGCCCTGGCACAGACCTGGCATCCAGTTCACGTCTAAATGAATGAATGAATGAATGTTCGAGCTTGTCCAATTTTATGTGTATTGTCTCACTGAATCCTTAACACCCACCATTAAGATACCTATTATTAACCCCATTTAATAGATGGAAATGTGGAGGCTAAGAAATTAAGCAATTTGCCTAATGTTACAAAACTAATAATTTGCAGAACTAAGCTAGAAAAATAGGATTAAACGTAGGGTCTTTTTCGCATTAAAGAGCGTGACCCTAATCGCACTGTAGTATGGCCTCAAGGGTAATGTCACCATGGACAAGTGAAGTAACCCCTCTGAGCCTCAGTTTCTTCATCTATAGAATACGACTGTGAAGATTAGATGAACTAAAGTATATAAAGTGCTTAGCATAGTAAATGCTATGTAAATGGTAGCTATTAGTAATAATTATGATTATAAAGTGACATAAAATTGCATTAGCCTTTTTGTCATCCACACCACGCTTCTCAGCTCACCTTAAGCTAGCTAATAGTTGGTGCCTGGCGGGGAGTACATGGTGTCCTCCCAGGAACAGCCACCGCCCAACACGGCATGGGCTGCCGGGAGCCCCAGCTCCCTCCTGGCACTGCAGAGACCATGGCGGGTCTTGGTGGGAGCGTGTGGGCGAGCAGGGGAGGAGCCCTCACCCTGCTGCTGCTGTTCACAGCTCCCCGCCATGGCTCAGCCCACCACGGCCTCCCCAGTGCCCTTCCAGAAGGCACATTTTCTGCTGTTTCTCCCTCTCCCCCGAGCGAGAACCCAGGAACATAGAGGCCTTCTCCACAGCCCCTAGGACTCAGGGTAATGGGGTATCCAGCCCAGGGGAAGGTGATGGGGAGCAGTAGCCACCAGGTGGGGAGGAGAGGCCTTATCTGGGGAGTCCTGTCTGACTTCCCAAAGCTGCCCCTCAAGTCCCCCTGAACTATCAGTGTTCCCAGACACAGGGGCCTTCATCCCCTGAAAGGGAGCAGCCAGGCAGAAAGACAAAGGCCTTATCTGATCCCGGCTGGGGTTGAGGCCACAGGCTGGGGGAAGGGAGCCAGGCAGAGGGGCCAGTGCACAGGGGCCCAGCAAGGGCTGAGGTTCATCGGGGCAGGCATGGGGGAGGGGTGGCCTGCAGCCGGAACAGAGGACTGGAGGTGCCAACTGCATGACAGCATCTCACGCTTGTGTCACCACTTTCTGTTCACTCTCTCTTCCCATCTTCAGTCTCTCCCAGTGGGGATCTTGTGGCCCACTCTGCAAGCAGCTTCTCCCTCTCTCTCCACTGTCCGCTTCCTTAGGGTAGGACGGAGAACCATCCTTTACCTGGCATGCGACACTACACGGCAGGGAACATGTGCAGCAGGTGGTCAGGAGCAAGGCACAGCCACTGTCTCACCTACGGGGCCGGGGGGACAATCGCACTAACTCAGGTCATTGGCAAGACTGTAATGAGGCACTATGCATGTGCAAAGCACACAGAACAGTGCCTGGCACTTCGTAAGGACTCAATAAACATTAGCTATTGTTACAGCAGCGTGGAATTCTGCAGATTTCCATAATCTCACCTCATCTCACAATAGCCCTGTGAGGGAGGGACTGGAATCCCGTGTTACACGTGGAAGCTGAGGCTCAGGTAACAGAATGAGGTAATGCCACAGCCAAACAAGCAAATGCTTCTGGGCCCGTGTTAAAGATCCCTTCTCAACACCCTAGCTGCCTCCCAGTGACATAGGAAGTGACAGGAAGGCACAAAGGTCACCCTCACCCTGTGCCCCAATTTCCAGGCTGGGCCTCTCCTACCTGCATGCTCACTTGGAAACCTTGCTCAGTTACCAACCGAGTCAAACCCCGGCACACACCCTCGTCCCCTGGGGAAGGGCCACGCAACCACGCACCCCGTCTACCCGCAGCCCCGGGCCTGCCTCCGCTCTGGTTTGTGCGGCGCTGTCTTCCTCTCCCGGCCCTCACTCCGCGCCTCCGCTGACACGACAGCTCTGGAAGTGCCTGGCGGCCCAGCGAGTTCTCTGAGCTCCTGCGAAGGCCCTTGAACTCCCGAGGTCCACTTTGTTCTTCTCACCCCTTCCCCAGAAAGAAGCTTTGAAACAGAACAACTACCTACCGCTCCTCCCCACCTCCAGCTCAAACCCATGCTCTTCCACTCCAGCCAGGCCGACCTGCTGCCTGCAGTGATGCAGCAAATGCCCGAACACTGGCCGAGGGTTTAGGGTACAAAGCACTGTCCGCCATAACACACTGTCCGCCATTCTGCCACTGCACAAACCAGAGGGGAGACTCGCCCACCATCACACCCACATCCGTAGGTAATGGAGTGGATCTGAATCTGGTTCTCCTGGGAGAGGACAGACATAAGGGATCTGAGGAGAGGGGTTGGACAACCTGGGGCTGGGTGGACAGAAATCATCCCTCTGGGTTAGGTTCTAAGATAAGGAGAAGCAAGGCTTGGCGGGCAGGGGTCCCTCAGCCTCCTAGTGACTCCCACTAGCAGGTCTAGCTGGCATCCTTAACCCTAGAAACTTGAGCCTCATTACCTCCCAGAGTCCCTCCAAGGCCTGAGTCCCTTCCTCCCCCTCAGTCCTTACCTCCAATTGGTTGTCAATTCTAACTCTGGAATACTTCTTAAATTAGATGCTTCCTCTCCTGAATTGTCCCCCCTTGGTTCACACCTGTATTCTTTCTCTCCTGGACAATTTCGAGACCAGCACCACCTAGTTGTCTGGGCGAGTGACACCTCGGAGGCATGTGACGCATGCACAGCTATGTGAACCGATGAGCAGCCTTGTCCATAGCCTCGTATTAGCTGATCCTCCCCTAGGCCTCAGCAGGACCTGTGCTTCCCTCTAGCATAACTCTTACGACAGCTTATTATGTTCTCCGTTTATCTGTCTCCCCCAGGGATCCTATTCAATTCATCTTTGTATCGTCAAGGCCCAGTGGAGTGCCTGGCACATAATAGCTGCTCAATAAGCGTTTCTTGAATGACTGCCTGTAGACTCTTCCCAATCCACAGTCACCTGCTGTCTCTCCCCTGTTCCACTCCGACTTCCACCCTGCCCCAGAGTTATTACCCTAAAACACAAAATTGTTCACACCCCTTACTGCTTTAGAACCTCCATCATGTCCCCAGTGTTGACAGTAAAATTCAAAATCCTTAGACACCCAAGACCCTTCATAACCTGAGTCCCGATTTCCTTTCTACTGTCTTCCGCCACCTATCCCACAGCACACACTCCAGCCCTCCTTCTTTGAATAGGCCAGGCCCTTTCCTCACTAGGGTTGGTGTTAAGGAAATGCTTGTTCTCACTTTCTGGAATGTTTTCCGCCTCCATTTTCTTACAACACTGGAAAACTGCTCCCAGTGTTCAAGCTCAAAAACCACCTCCACCGTGAAGCCCTCCTAATTTCCCCAGGCACAGTGAATCACTACTTTTATATCCCCGAGACAATGGCGAGGAGGGATCCATATTTATAGAGTGCTGACTATGTCGTATCTAATTTAATCCTCCTTCACAACCAATCTTAGAGGACAGACATTACCATTCTACAAACGCTGGCTCAAGTAGGCCACAAAACTAGTAAAAGTTGGAGTTGGGGTTTGAACCCTGTTCTGTCTGACTCTAAAGTCCCTACCTTTTCTTCTTCACATCGCTGTCTTTGTACTCTATTATGAGGCTGTCTTGCTATGCTTTATGGCATTTCTCAGTCTCCTTGTCTGTTTCCCCCGTTAGACGCACAGCTAGAGGCTGGTTCTCACCTGTATCTACATTCCTGGAGGCCAAGCCCAAGATTGGGCTTATAGAAAGTCCTCAATAAATGTGGGTAACTGAACAGACAAGTCAGTGAATGAATGAATGGATGAAGGAGTGAAGGTTGCATCACTCCCCTACACATGAGCAATAACGCAGGAACTGTCCAGAGGAGAGAAACACAAGGGAGGCCCCGTCTCAGGCTCTCAGCTGGAAAAAGCCCTTGTGCATTAGCCGTCTCCTCGCTTTGGAGCTCTGCTTTAGAAGCAAGTCAACAGCGCACAAGGAGATGGCATGGTTGCCAAAAAACAAGAAAATCAAACACATCAAAACAAACCAAAAAACATAACAACAACGCCCAGAGGTGACAAGCGCAGCTCCCTATAAAGAATAAGACAGACATTGCCTCTGCCTTCTGGGACCTCCCTCTGAGACCCACACACCAACACAGGTAGCAACACCTAGGCCACTTGGAAAGAAGGCCTAGAAATAGACAATCGATGCATGACCAGACTGTATTTACATCACGGGCCCAACAGGAGGCACGAAGGCGAGGGCAAAACTGTGCTCAGGCAGAGAGGTCCCTCAAGACAGTGGGTTCGGGAACTACTGGCGCAACTGGAGAAGAAGCCGGCTTGATGAATGGGTGCAGGGTGCGGGGTGCGAGGTTCTGGCACATGCAACGTCGAGTGCATGCGCGTCCTGGCCCTGGGCACCCCAGCCTGCCCGGCTCCTACACCCCGCTCAGCCCTTGCTGCTCTCATGTCCTCCAGCCTGAGTCCCGAGCCAATGCCACTAACTGTTTTCTCACTGGCCAACTGGTGGGAGCGAGCGGCCATAAAGGAAGCAAACAGCACATGCCGCGCATCCAGCAATTTTACTGTTGGCGATTTGATACAGAAAAATAAAATGAGGACAGAGCTGCCGGGCCAGTAAAGGGACGTATATTTCCAAGTGATTTTTCCTTTTACTGCTGAACAGTCAGGGCCCCTCTTTGTGGACAGTTCTATGACAAGCAAGACACAGGCATTGTCAGCAAAGTCTGGGCATTTGTGATGCTAGACCAGGCAGGCTGGGCCTGGGGAGGGGTGATGATGGAAGGGCAGAGCCTCAGTGTTGGAAGGGACGACGGCGGTCACCTTGTGCGCCCTCCCTCTCCATCAGAGTCCCCAGTCCAGCATGCCCAGCATGTGGTCATCCCTGCTCTTCCTGGCCCCTCCCGGGCTGCAGGGCTTACTGCCTCATGAAGCAGCCCTTTCGATTTGCTGACAGCTCTGGCTGTTAAAACACTATTCTTTATAGTGTGTGGAACTCTGCCTTTCTGTAATGTTCATATCCATTCATCCCAGTCCAGCCCCCTGGAGCCTACCAACGTTTATTGAGGACCTACTATGCACCGCTATTCTAGATTCTGAAGTTATAACAGTGAACAAAACAAAGCCCCTGGGGGTGTTTATGTCTATTGGGCAAGTTTGCCATTTCTTCCACACGACACAGGATTTTTCACTTCTCCCCTGACCCTTTGGAATCCTATTTGTGTTCAATCTTCGGTCTGTGAGATCTGAGGGCTAAGAACAATTTCTCCTACTACACCCTAAGAAGCGTTCCTTCAAAGACAAGGAGACGGTTGTAAAGGGACTTGGAGATGCCAATCTTTTTCATGCCAGCCTGTCTTATTGTCAACACCCTAGCACTCACTCCCAGTAGACATGCTCTGGTCTACTTATTGTCCTACCCACTCCCTGGGGGTCCACCACTGGCTGCCCCCTCCAGCCGTGAGGGAGCAGCCTCCCCACCTCCATCCCTGCTGGACCTCCAGGGACCAGAACCGTGCGGGACTCATAGAAGACCCAGTAAACATGTGTTGAACCGAGGACTAAATGGATGGATGTACAGAACTCACATCACACGCAGGGAGAATGGATGTGGTCTCCACACTGATTTCTATCCCTCAGGCAGGAAGAAGTAGCTCCCTCGCTCACCAGCCAGGCAGATGGGTGGCAGGCCCAAGAAGACGCTCCCCAGGAGGTTTGTGGGCACAGAGCCAGGCCCTAACTCAGCTAGAGCCCCCGAGCAGCTGGCATGCTGGTCTTGCCCCACGTCGAGCTGACACAGAGCCTGGGACTGCTTCCCAGTGAGGAGGTGGGGACAAGTCACAGGGAGTCAATCAGTCAGGCTCCCCGGACGCAGCCCAGTGCCCTGTGGGCCGCAATCTGCTATGGGCCCGAAGGAAAGATCTGGGAATAAGAGGAGATGGGTCCCTGCTCTGGAGACCATGTTCCTAGGACACTCAGGACAACAACCCAACAGCTACCTGGGAACCCCCATGTGAGGCCACAGAGCCCAGGGTGACTGTGCAGGAGCAGCTGGAGTCCTGTGGGCCCCATCAGAGGATGCTTCCTGGAGGAGGGAAGTTCCAAATAGGGTTTGGAAGGAGAGCCAGGACTTGGTAACTAACAATAATTAAAATAATGGTCATTTATTGAACACATAGGTAAGCCAAGCACTCTGCTAACCACTTTATAGACATTGATTCACTTAATGCTCACAACCCCCTGAGAAGTAGGTGTGATTGACCCTCTTCGCAAATGGAGAAACACAAGCCTAGAAGGATGAAGTAACGTGGCTGAGGTCCAATGTTACCCAGAGGCAGCAGTGGGATCTGAACCCAGGTGTCCAGGACCCCAAATCCAGATTTGTTACTGCATGGCACCAGTGGGCCCCCTGGCAGCCTCTGGGATCTCTCTACCACAGGACAGCCAAAGGAGACACTAGGGGCCCTGAAGGGCACCGTTGGGACTGTCCAGGCTCAGGCCCCACCAAAGCCCAAGGCTCCAGGGGTTCACTGCAGACCCTCCCGCTCAGAGCCCCCCTGAGGTTCCTCAGGTAGATCGAAGCCCACAGCCCAGCCACAGCCGCCCTCGCTCCTGTCTGACCACCCTCACTGGTCTGCTCTCTCACGGTCCCTCGCCTCCACACAGTGTACTCTCGACCCCAAACTGCCTCATCTCCCCCCCTCAAGGCAGGAAATATGAAAGACATCAGTCATCAGGAGGTCTCAGATATCACCCAGCCCACCCCCTCACTCTAGAGTGGAGGACGTCAGCCCCGGGGAGCCGCCCAGGCTGCGCCAGGCTTCGTGGTTAGTGGGATGCCTACACCCTCCATGCAGCCACCTCCTCTCATGGGCTGTGCCTCCTCAGAAAGAACCTACACCATCCTCCTCCGTGAACCTTGCCACTCTCCCTCTTGCAGGTCCTGCCTTCCCCATATGTAAATCCAGGCCACGTAATAGACTGCCTTCTTTCTTGGCGGGGGGTGGGGGGGGCAGGGTCTCGCTCTGTGGCCCCGGCTAGAGTACCATAGTGTTGTTATAGCTCACTGCAACATCAAACTCCTGGGCTCAAGCGATCCTCCTGCTTCAGCCTCCCCAGTAGCTGGGACTATAGGCATGCGCCATGACGCCCAGCTAATTTTTCTATTTTTAGTAGAGACTATGGTCTTGCTCTTGCTCAAGCTGGTCTCGAACTCCTGGCCTCAAGTGATCCTCCCACCTCAGTCTCCCAGAGTGCTAGGAGTACAGGCATGAGCCACCATGCCTGACCTGGACGGCCTTCTAATGCTAAGCATCAGGGATGTCCAGTAGTGTCCCAGTCTGCAAAGAAGCTGCACGTTCTTCATCCTAGTGGGCTTCCCAAACCACCTGCACTGTCCACCACTGGTCCCAACACCTCCAGCTGATCCGTCTACTTGGTGCTACAAGTTCATCCCAGTATCCACCTGAATGAGTCACAGCAGAAAAGAAGTCTAGAACAATAATAAATAAATAAAGGAATAAATAAAACAGACGAAGTTCTGTCCTCTGATTCCGTGCTCCAGGGGGCGCCACATGCATTGCAGTCCGCGTGAACAATGCCCCCGAACTTCCAGTGTCGAGGCCCAAGGTCCCTTCTATATCAAAAGACAAACAAACCACAGCACTCTGGATTATCTCCGGTATCCCGGGGTTTTGATTGTTGGTTTAGAAAAGCATCTCTCCACACTCTGGGTCTCTGCATTTGCTGAGGTTTGAGAGCTGACAGTAAACTCCTTCGATGCAGAAATCCTGCCCTGGAAACCCCAGATCCCCTTGGCCCTGCGTAGCTCTGCAGGGCTCTGACTTTGGGGTGGTAAAATGTCTTTTTAAGGGGCAATCGTATGTTCCTCCCCAATCACGGGCACTACTGCTACTAGGGTACTGACTGTGGCTCAAATCACCCAAACGTCCAGTTACTGTTCTTGGCCACACAGTCCCCATCGAGCAGGGACGTGGCCCGTCTCCATCATCAGAGCGGTTCTCTGAAGCCCTGAGAGATCACAGACTGGTAAAAAGAACTAGGACTTTGGGATCAGACAGGCCTAGGTTTGAATCCCAGCTCCATCTTCACTTCTCTGGGCCTTAACACCTCATCCGGAACAAAGGGTTGGTAATTCTTATTTAACAGGGCTCCATGAGAATTAAATTAAATGGGTCAACAGTAAGTAGAATATCTAGCAGTGTCTAGAGTAAAGTAGGAACTCATTATATATTCATTCTCTCCCTCTTGATTCCCCTCCTTTCTCTGTATCTACCCTCCTAGTGTGCAGGGCAGGATCTTGTCACCCTCCTGACACCCTTGCCCTTCCACTGATGGAGGAAGGATGCCAGGGACGGGGACAGAACTCTCCGCAGTCCTTGCTGCCTGGCTCCGAGTGAGTACAGCTGCCGCTGTACATCAGCAGACAGCATCTGGACCTCCCTTCTCTGCAATACTCACTGCCTGGGGCCGAGTCCCAAGGGGGCTGTTCTAAACAGGTTTCCTTCCAAAAGATAAAAGAAAGTGATGGATGGTAAGTAATTGATCCCTTAAAAGAGGCAGAGAGGCAGCCTGAATAGCTACCTAGCCAGGAGGCAAGGTGGAATGTCTCCTACCAGTTCCTGCTTCAATTCCCAGATTTCAAGATACAGTACGTACCCAAAGGGGTGGAAGAAAAGGAGGCAAGAATAACAAAACAATGGCAAAAATAAATACAAACACACACACACACACACACACACACACACACACATACACACACACACGCACCCCTGCACGCATGCACATGATCAGCCCAGTATAGATGTTTGTTAGGTAGAAAATACAGGCAGAATTTAAATGTTGGTTTTCTCTATTTCTTTAATGAAAAAATAATACTCCTTTCTATCTGGTGGGATGAGAAACAAATGTGTGATTTTCAGTAATAACTGGGTAAGCCCCACATTATCCAAAAATACGTCTATCCCAGCTACTAGAGTTGAAGACCATCCACAAGGGTCTCCTGCCCCTCGACTCCTACTGACTGGGTAACTGACATCAGGACTAACATAGAATTAGCAAGAAATAATAATCCCTTACATTCGATGAACAGCTTACAATTCACAAGTCACTTTCATATTCATTGAATTTTCTTGAGCCACAAAAACTCAGCCCTCGGAAGCTGAATCTCAGAGTTCAGTAACTTCCCCAAGGTCTCACAGCTGGTGAGAGGAGATTATGAAGTTGAACCCACATCTGACTCCTAATACTCTCTTTTTGCTAAGTCACTCTGCAAAGCAAAAGAAATGTCCAGGTAACTGGATAACAGAGATTGGACAACAATTCCCATCAATTTTGGTCATGGCTCGGAATCCTATTAAGAGCTTGGGCTTTATGGATGTGAAGGATGCCAAGTACTTGGTTCTAAAATAGAATGGAATTTGGGAAAGGGGAATCTCTGAGAAACTGAGGCACCTACAATCAAAGAGGAGAAGGATGAAGAAAAACTTCATTTCTATCTCTGAAGTGTTAGCTCCACGGTGTATAGCCAAGGGCCAAACAAGAAAAGGACTCTCTGCAGCAGTGGCTTGGAGGCAAGGCTCACACGACCTCCTGATTGGAGGGGCAGTGGAGATGGGCAGTATAATGAGATGCAAAGCAAGGAGGGGAAGGCACTGTGGAGGAACGAGACCAAGAAGCTCCCCATCCAGCCCAGAACTGCAAGGTGCTCCTTGAAAGGGAAGAAGGTCTCTGCAGGTGAGGCACAGGGATAGCGGTGGGGGTGCTCTCAAAAGGGAGTGGGGACCCGCCATCCCAGGCTGGGGGTGATCTGTAAAGAGATAGGTGACAACCAGGGGAAGGGCACTTTGTGGGGGGTGGATTCTTACTCCGGAGGACAGACTGATCTTGAGTTAAAGAAGGGAAACCCACCCAGAGCTCATCTCTTCTCAGACCTGCTGGGAGGCCTCTGAATGGACTTCCCTTTCCACACTTCCACTCTCTACAGCCTGTTCCTAAGGGAAATAATTTGTAGATTCTGCCTTCGATTCCCTTCTGATGCCTACTAATCCCAGAGACAAGGCGATGGGGTTCCAGTTTCCTTATAGCCCATCTGCATGGAACTTAACTTCACACATTCACTCAAGCATCTACTATGTGCCTGGCACTGAGGCTCGAGGGGACAGTCAGCCCCGCCCCCAGGGAGCCCACTGACAACCAGCTGTCACCCTGCTCCCTGCTCCGCCAGACAGACCCAGCCACCCCATCCTCTCCAGCCAGCCCTGGCCCTGCGCCTGGCTTCTCAGCCCCAGTCCCCCAGTTCCCAACACATACTGAGCACTTAATATTTAATTTTTCCCTGTCTTGTTCTCATTTGCATGTTTTTAGAAGACTTTTCCACCTTCTATAATATGGCTCCAAGTAACTGGGAGCCCTTAAAAGACAAGGTAACTCCCCGTCCCCCCACTCTGCCCACAGGGGGCAATCAGTACCAGGAATCCACTGCCAGGCCACGCTGTTTCCAGGAGTCACCCAGCCGTTCAAACTCCACAGATAAGTATTGAGTACCTACTGCATACCTCTACTTTCTGCTGAGAAAACTAATGGCTCTAAAAGGTTCACTGACTCACCACAAGGAAAGGTGACGAGTGACAGAGAGGGATTGGAATCGGGATCTTTTAACTTGATATATCTCTCTCCTTCCCACCTGGCTCCTGAGCCTAAAGGGGATACTCAGGATGAACCACTGGGCAGTCCAGGCCAGTTTCAGTCACAAGAACGCAATCCCAACTCTCCAGGCCTCATGTAGGGGAGTGTGTGCATATACGTGTGTGTACGTGTACACGTGTGTGTGTGTGTGTGTGTATACAGTGGAAAGGAGAAAGAAAGGAATAAAGACAAAGGGAATAAGAAGACAGAGGAGGAGGTGGGAGGACAAAGGTATCTGCCATCAAAGAAGTGGGGCTAGAACCGAAGGGAACCTTCCCACTTACTATTCTATATTAGGGAAGACATCCTACCATTTGTTTCCCATTACTGCCTTCAATTCCCTTCTCGTTCAGGGGACCTGAAGCACAGAGCTGCCTTGTTGATTGGTTTGAGTTTAATTCATTTGTGTAATATCCCTGTTCCGAACGATGTCTAATTAACACTTTTGTTGGGGGGAATAAAACCTCCCATAATCATTAATGAACAGGGGAGGGGAGGGGGAGAACTTTCCCAGGCAGCAGCCTCGATTCTACTGGGCCGTTTGCTGGCTCCATCTGAGAGATGTCTTAATGAGTATTTCGCTTACTCTGGACCGGGACAAGCAGATGGAGCCGAGATTGGATGCTGGGATGCTCAACGCAACATGAGTCAGCGCTCACACCTAGTGCTGGGGATCTTGACTCTAGGTGCCAAACCCACAGCGGGTATATGGCTGGACAGCCTCCACCAAGCAGGGCAGGGATCTGCAGCAGCTGGATGAAATACCAAGTATGAGTCTACTTCTTTCTGGTTTCCTTACCCCGTCCAGGCCTTGCAGGGAGAAATAATATCTTAGATTCGTTTATAATTTCACAGTTTGCAGAATGGCTTTATCAATGTTGGTTCACAACTCCTAGGGTCAGAGAATACCAAGCCCACTTAATAGACAAGGAAAGTGAGGCTCAGAGAAATTGAGGGACTTGCTCAATCAAGGTCATGAAGCTAAACATGCCACGGCCAGGAGTAGAACCCAGATCGTCTGACTCCAGAACCCTGAGCAGACTTGGTTTGTTCCTTTGTGCTCCAGAGAAGTCCCCTACAGCTAAAACTTGTTGAGAATATGATGAAGGCACTGGGATAGCCTGGACTTTTGGACTTCTATTGGTCAAGGAACCATTTAAAATTACATGCAAGAGTCTGATTGGCTTGTGTATGTGAGGATGAGGAAGGGAGGGATCCGTAACTTTCACAAGATTCTTGAAAGAGTCTAGGATCCCAAAGTCACGAGATTCAGCAGGGGTACTAATAGGGGTAATATGGGGTACTAATAGGAAGACCTGGGTTCTAGCCCCACCACTTTCATCTGGGTGACCTTAGGTAACTGTTTAACCTCTCTGGGCTTCGATCTCCATACCTGAGAAATAGGAATCATAAACCCCACCCTGACTAATACACAGGGACTTTGTGAGGACCAAAATACACATGAGGGTAAGAGAAATGGCACCTAGAAGACAACAATGGGAGAGAGAGTTATTTTCACTGTTCATCCTTTTGCAGTTTTTATATTTTCTCCTATATGCATTACCTACTGAAAATATAAAATTAAAAATTTAGCAAAAATACATTTAAGCCATCAGGTTATATATAGAGTGTTTTACCTACACAATCTCACTTAATTCTCTGAACAGCCCTGCCAGGTAGAGATAATTTTCCCAATTGCGTGTGAGGCAACTGAGGCCAAGCAAGCTCAGATAAGTCACGCAATGTCATGAATGTGACTACACATTAGCAGGTCTAGGATTAAAATTCGTATCTCTCTGGTGTCAGAGTTGCCATTTGCTTCTCTTTCTCTCTCTCTCCCCACTACATTACAGGTGCTTGTGCTCATTCCATCTCATAAAAGCTCAGTGTTAAGAGATAAACTTGATGTAGATTGGAGGAGAATAAATTTCACTATATAGCTACAGGAGGGCTAAAAGTTTCCCCATCATTATCTAAATATAGGACTCTCATAACTATTCACCTTACAACCACACCAACTGTGCACTGGCAGAGGAATAGTATTAAAAAATTATACATATATAAACATATATATATATATGCGTGTGTGCACGCGCACACAAACACACAGGTTTTTGCTATAGCAAGAGAGTGAGAGAATCAGGATGGTGGATGGCTGTTGGCACTGCACCGCATGGTCTGGCACTGTGGAGATCGGCCCAGGCCGCTTGGCAAGAGTTGTTCATATTGTCCTACCCCTAAAACGCACTCACCCTTGCCTTACACAGTCTTGTAAATACTTTGCTGTTGATTCACGATAGATTATTGTTTTCATTCTGCTGCCTACATGCCCTGTACAGGTTTATCCATGTCGATGCCTCTGGCTTAGACTGCAGCCCCCAGAGGGCAAGGGCTGGGCCACACGTATCTCTTTATACAACATCCACACTGAGCCAGACACATTATGTGCTTAATAAAGGTCTGAGCAGATGACCACAAAGATAAAGGTCATTTATTTCAACTTAAAGGGAAATGAGGCCTCAGGGTAGGGTAATTTTCACCAGACAGTGCTGGATGGTGGAATGTGCGCTAATACCTGGAGAGAGGTCAAGATCTGCATCCTGGCTCTGCCTGGCTCTACTGAGATCCAGAGCAAGAGAATTAGCCTCTGTCAATGATCAGTTTGTCCACCTATAAAATGGAGACAATAAAACCTGCTTCATGCGACTGCAGTGAAAATTAAACAAAGGAACTGTGAAATCCTTAGTAAACTGAAAAGTGCTATATACCTGTTACTTAAGTTAAAAAAAAAAAAAAAAAGAGAAAATTAAACAAAAAACAATTGAGCAAACCCCTAAGATGTGGAAGCTTATCACCAGGACAATGCCTCCCGGGAAACTGGTTTACCACTGCAGCCCCTGTGCCCATAGGCACGTGGGATGAATACCCTAGAGATTCTTGCCAAAGCTGGTTGCTAGAACTAAAAGTAGGCTTTGCACCCAGCTTTGGGAACAGCTAAAGAGGAAAGAAGTAGCCCAAATTCTCCCTAAATTTCATTTAAGTTTCATTGACTCTTCTCTAGCCACACCACATGGCTACACACTCCCCAATATTAGGAAGGGTTTGTTCAAGTAATAGACCAACTAGTGCAAATTACCATGCAACAGAATACCCTGAAGACCCACCCATCCAGGAGACCCTGAGCAGGCAAACAAGACGAATTAAGCTGAAGTTCCCACAGAAGTTCTGTGGCTGGTTTTGCAGGAGGTCAAGGTCAAGGGTTGGTAGTGGAGGGAGACAGGACATGTTCCAAGCCTGGAGGCAGGAGTGAGCAGGCCCTATGTCAGGGACTTGGCCAGAGATGAGCAGGTGGGGGGATGGGAGAGGGGTGTGTAGGGGTGTGCTGAGAAGTAGCATTAGCATTACCAGCAAGGGGGTGTGGCAGGGAAGTAGGTGGGTTGGTCCTTTTGAAGTGGTTTCTAGATTACCATTCCTTCCCTGGGGCTACCCCTGCCCTATCCCTAACACTGAAATCCTATTAATTCTCCCTGAAGGTCAAACCTTCTCCAGGCGAGGATTTGTCCTTGCTCTGAGCTTCCTGGCCATGCTACTCACAGGGCAATTTAGCATCTACTCCCTTGCTCTGAGATGACACAAACATACCCAGGACCTACTATGTGCTAAGTGCTTTCAGCTCATCTAATTCTCTCCACACCTGTGTGTTCATTTACATTATCCCCAACTCCCAGAAAGGCTTTCGTGATGTTGTAAAATATATATTTGGTCCGGGCTCCTGGCATACAACTCCTAAAATCCTTGGAATCTCCAAAGTGATAAGTGTCTTTTGCATGCTAATGATTTACTAGTGGCTGCAGCCCCCAGGTGGCTTCAGGCTGGTCACCGGAAAATACCAGGGCAGGATTAGAGGGTTGGGACTTTCAGTTCTGTCCCCAACCTCCAGGGAGAAGGACAGAGGCTGAGGGTTAAGTTGATCACCAATAGCCAGTGGTTTAGTCAATAATGCCTATGTAATGAAGCCTCCATAAAAACCCAAAAGGACAGAGTTCAGAGATCTCCCAGACAGCCGAAAACATGGAGCTTCCTGGAGAGGGTGGCGTGCCCAGAGAGGACAGGGAAGTTCCGCCCCTTCCCACATACTTCTCCCTACACATCTCTTCACCTGTATCATTTGTACTATCCTTTATAATAAACCAGTAAACGCAAGTTAAGTGTTTCCCTGAGTTCTGTGAGCCACTCGAGCAAATTAATCAAACCTAAGGAGGGGTGTTGGGAACCCCAATCTAGAGCCTGTCGGTCAGAAGCATGGGCACTTGCAGTTGGCATTGGAAGTGGGAGCAGTCCTGCGGGACTGAGCCCCCAACCTGTGGGATCCGACGTTACCTTCAGGTAGACAGTGTCAGAATTGAATCGGAGGGCCCCCAGCCAACGTCTGCTGCAGAACTGACTGCTTGCTTGCAGTTGTGGAGGGAAAAACCTCCGCACATTTGGTCACATACGTATTCTGTGTTCACTGTTGTGGGGGGAGAACAGAGGACAAACTGTTTGTTTTTCCCACTCAGCTTTGGAGCATGGAGGTTGGGAGTATGGTTTCCAGGCCAGACTGTCTGACTCCAGTCCCCAGGTCATGTCTTAGCTGTGAGACTTTGGACAAGTTACTTAACTTCTCTGTGCCTGAGATTCCTGTTCTGTAAAATGGGCATGACAAAATACCTATCTCTTAGGATCACTGTGGAGATCAAATGCATTAATTTCACTGAGAAGGGTGCCTGGCACACCGATAGTGCCGAAAGAAACTGATGCTTGGAAATCTGCCCAAGACCTGGTAAGTGATAAAGCTGGGATTATAACCAAGTATGTCTGACTTCAAAATCCATGCTCTTTCCACTTCTCCAGTGTCTCATCCCCTCGTATTTCTTTAGTATGCTGTCCCTGTCTCTCACAAGTCCCCATTAGGTATAAACCCCTCATGGGAGGTAGTAGTCTCCTATTCACTTCTCTGTCCTCCGCAGAACCCAGAGGGTGTTCAAGCAGTGGGCCCAGAGAAGCAAGTCCAGGGTGGAGGTACACCACATGACCCAGAGGACAAGAGCAGGGCGGAAGCTGGACTGGCATGAGGCTGGAGTCTCACCCACCCCTGGTTTGCTTTGAGGCAAAGCATCAGTACCGGATAGAAATATTGGGCAGGGAAAAGGGCCCCATGGAAGTGCTGGGGAGAAGCAACCCTGCCTGCAGCTCCTGTCCTCCTTCCCTTCGTCTCACACAGTCGTTGGCTTTCCTGTGACTTACCCAAGAGGAGAGCAGTGCCAGGGTGCCAAGCAAAACAGGCGTGCCCCCTCTCGCCAGCCCACCCGACTGGCAGTGTGCCTGCCCCCAGTCTGAGAGGCCTGCCTGAACTGGGGCAGGGCCCCCATCTGCCACCCTGCCAGCTGCTCAGCACTCCTACCTGCCCCTGCCCCACCCCACCCTCGCTCCATCCCACTCTCCCCTGCCCTTCTGCTGCAAGTGAGGGCATTTCTCAGACCTCCTGACCTCCTCCTCCCCGGGAGGATGGAGGCATAATTAAGAGCCGCCTCTCCTGGGGAGTGGGAGAGGAGAGTGGCTCATTAAACCAGCCATGCATGCCTCTTCTGCGGCTCCCTCCCCGGTTTCTGCCTTTTTCTGCCTGCCCTCTCCTTCCATCTCCTTTGCTCCCACTCCCCTCTCCCACCCTGTCCCCTTCTGGCCTCTCCTTTTCCTCTTCTGTTCTGCTCTGGGCTGCACCTCTTCCCACCTGGTCTTCCTTCTCTGGCTATTCTCCCTTCTGGTCTCTCTTTGTTTCCTTCCTCAGACCTTCCCTCTGGCTGGCTGGCCTTCCCCTGCAGCCCCCTTAGCCCTCGCCCCTGGTCTCCCCTGGTCTCGTCTTCATTTCCCAGCTTCTCCCTTTGCTCCCATTATGTCCAGCTCCCCTTTCTTCGTCCGTGTCCCCTACTCTTCTCTTTCCCCTTTTCTTACTCTGTTCCCTTCATTCCCATTCTTATCCTCACCCTCTCTCCCACTCGGAGTCTCCACCACGCTGGAAGAAATATCTGCATACATTCTTTCCCTTGCCTGGTGGGAGCAGAGAATAGGGGGAAACTCGGGGAGGACACTGCTGACTTTTCTCACCCAGAGTGCTCTGCTGCATTCAAAACCCCCCAGTTACTCCAGACCGTGAGACCAGCTGACAGGTCACAGTTTGTGCAGCCAGGGCCAAGGAGGAGAAACTGGATGATTCCTTCTCTGTCTAGGAGCTACCACGGTCCCTCAGTGACAGGGTGTCTGCCGGCCACACCTGGGCTGCCCACAGCTCTTGCTGAGGAAATCTGAAGGGAGGGCCTCTTTTCTTTTTTTTGGTCTGCTTTTCTCAGCTTAGGGCAAAAAGTTCCAACCTCTGAGGAGTTACTTAACTTGGTTTGGTTTTGCCACATCGCCCCCCTCCTTCTAAAAATGCTGCAGGCAGTGAGCTGCCTTCCATTCTGAGGTCAGGGCGGATCCCTTCTACCACTGAGTCCAAATCTTCCTACCCTTTCCCTCTGGGTCTACCACTTCCAGGGCTATCCGTTCACTGTGCCTGTTCAAATCCCTTATTGTCCCCGTTCCCTCCCTCCCTCCCTCCACTTTCCTATCCATTTTACCAAGATGGTATTAGACAACAGGGATGCCTTTCCCAGCACAAGAACTTAATGTTTCCTTTCCATTTTCCAAACAGTTCCTGAAATTGCACTGCTTCCAGGAAGCCTTCCTCAACTGACTCCACCTTAAAGCTGGAAGAGATCTAAGAAATTATTTAATTCCATCTCGATTTAGAGTTAGGACACTGAATGCCAGGACAGTTAAATGATTTGCCCAGTGCACGTTGAGTATTAATAGCAAAGCCGGGAAAAGACACCCAAGTCTCCTAATTCCTCTTTTTGTGAACCTTCCGTCGTACCAAGCTGCCAGATAGTCAGAGAAGGGAGAATTGATGGTCCTGTCTGGTGGTCAGGGGATTTCTGCAGCAAAGCCTCTTGTTCTTTACCCCAAAATACCTTCCTTCATAGGCAGTCTCTTTGCTATATTTGAGATGGATGTTGTTGGTCTTAAATGAAAATTTACTTGACTGTGAGCTGCTGGAAGGCAAGTAAACACATTGTATTCATCTGTTTCCTCAGCCCCTAACAGTGCCTGGCACCCAATAAATGACTGCCAAGTTGAAACTAACTGAGATGAAAACACACTACTGACTGTCTAAAACTGCGGAGCCCTCACCATCAGTGACAGGGTGAGGGAGCTTTTTGTGGACAGGGATGACAACGCATGGCCCAGTCCACGGGGGGCCAGTCCTCTCCTGCCACTCCCAGAGGACAATAGGGCCCCGGAATGATGCCTAGGGACACAACTTGCACTTGTTGCCCTTTCCACGGCCAAAAGAAAAAGGCACAATAACCTTCCAGCCACAACCTTTGCAGAAGAGAGAGTAGGAGCCCCACAGGGCTCCACAAAGAACTTCAGAAGACACCTGTGGACCCCAACATCATCCAGGGTGGTCACTCCCGGCTCCTCATGGACCTAATCCGAAGTCTCTTCACCGGCAGCCACACTGCGCATATGAAGGGCAGCCACACTTCGCATATGCAGGTGAGGTCTGCGGGAGCAGGACGCAGGCTGGGCGCCATGGCACTAAGGCCTGCAGATGCAGGCGAGGGTGGGAGAGGGGAGCCTGCGCAGCAGTACTTGCCTGAACACTTGGACCCCCTCTCTCTCCCGCCCTTCTGATCAAGTTATTGTGCAATCTGTTCTAGAGGCTGTTTGAGGAGTTTAAAGCTCAAGGCCTGGATTTTGGCAGCTGGCAAAGGATCTGGGGTAAGTCCTGACTTTTAGCCATAGGGGGCAGCACACCATAGCAGGGATCCTGGGGGGTGCGGAGGTCACTCTGGACCCAGTGGAGCCCCTTGGGCACGGGATGTAAATTCAAAGGGGAAAGGGAGGTCAAAGAATATGGGTGGTATTTAGCTGTAGCAGAAAGAGCACTGGAATGGGAGTCAGGAATCCGGGCTTCTAGACCTGGCTAGGTCAGAATCAGCTGCGTGCCGCTGGGCAGGTCACATCCCTTCTCTGGTCTTCAGTTTCATAATTCATGCAATAGATCACCTCTAAGGTTTTTTCCAGAACTGACACCCCAAAACAGAGTAGGTATTTAGCACACATTAAATGTTGGAATAGATATAATTCTGAGACTCCCTTCCTCAAGATATTTATAATGTTCTCCACACCCCTCCAGTCCCACTGGTCTCATCTGGATGACAATGGCCCCTTCAGCATCCTCCTGGCTTCATGCTGTCCCCACTTCCACGTACCCAGAAATCAGAATGCAGCCTCTCAAACTTCATTATGTTGGCCCACTTCTCAAGAACCTACAATAGCTGCCTACTAGAACTCCAGGTGCATAAGGCTTTAGTGACTACGCACCAGGCCCCACCCACACACCTGGAGTGGATTTCTTTCTCCCCGGTGCAATCCACGCCACGCCCCTCCTTCTGAGCCATGTTCCAGATTTACCTCTGTAAAGGAAGTCTGTCCAAACTAGCACCATCCATAACCACACCCAGTATTATTTCCTGTCCCTTCGGGCATTTACCACCTCAGGATGCATTATATTTATCCACAGTTGCTTACACATATCCTGGTAAGGATAGGCATAATTTACCTCCAAAACTTTCCAAGTGAACAGAAGGGGCTAAGAAAAATCCCTTTCATAAAGCCCCCCACAGCTACCATACCCACAGGACTTCCAGGGCCCACTCACTGTTCCCCAGGAAAGGGAGGAAAGCTGAAAACTTAATTTTATATGTATCCTGTAACCTGTTATAGAAAGTAAACAGTATTCAGGCAAAAATCATGTATATGCACATTTCTTCTGAACCTCAATTACAGACTTACACAAAGAGTTATAGCTAAAAAGAGCCTCGTCTTTTACTTAGCCCTACTTCCCTGTGTTAGGCGTTAGCAAAGCCCAGAGAGGTTAAGCAACTTGTTCAAAGTCACACAGCTCATTAGTAGGAATGAAACTAAGATGAGGGTAATGCCCCAAACAGGGCTCTTTCCGTAATACCATGATACTTTCACCAGCCGACTGAATTAGCCAAACCAAGGAGTCATTTTGGCATCACGTGGGCAGCTGAGTTCTGCTTTTTTGGTGGAGGATCTGCAGTATAGTACAGTAAAACATCTGTCCTGATCACCCAGAAAATGTCCTGATAGCAAAAGGGGGACACACAGATCAGAAGAAGAATCAAAAAGGTTTTATAATTCCATCCCAAGAAAGAATTTAACAGCCCTAGGATATAGTATTTTTTTTTTTTTTTGAGACAGAGTCTCACTGTGTCGCCCGGGCTAGAGTGCCGTGGCGTCATCCTAGCTCACAGCAACCTCAAACTCCTGGGCTCAAGCGATCCTCCTGCCTCAGCCTCCCGAGTAGCTGGGACTACAGGCATGCGCCACCATGCCCGGCTAATTTTTTCTATATATTTTTAGTTGTCCAGATAATTTCTTTCTTTTTTTTTTTAGTAGAGACGGGGTCTCGCTCCTGCTCAGGCTGGTCTCGAACTCCTGAGCTCAAACAATCCGCCCGCCTCGGCCTCCCAGAGAGCTAGGATTACAAGCGTGAGCCACCGAGCCCGGCCAGATATAGTATTTTTGACTGTGAATTTTTGAGGTTTTGGTTGAGATAGTTCCTTGATGCCAGCCCTCACTGGCCATTTTTAGGTTGCTGCTGAGGGTGGGAGCACCAACTCTAAGTACTCTGTGTAAATCCCAGGAGCTTAGCAACTAAGAAGAAAGAATCGCAGAGGATATGGGCCACTGCTTCTTCCTCCAGCAAACCAATAAATCCAGCTGCCCTTTCAGGTGGTCCCATCATCAATTATGACGAAAATGTTCACAGCTCAGTTATCCACACCACTGAGGAAGAGCAGTGGAGTGGATAATGCAAAAGTCATTTCTTTTTAGCTTTAGAAAGCCGATAATGAATTTTTAGCAGCACCTAATTATGTTCCACTGAAGATAATATTTAAAAAGTGTTTGCATTCTCTGGGCACATATTAAGGATAGCGTGAGAAGCTGAGCTGGAAGAAGAACCAGACTTCAAATTAGACGTTCTTTATAGGGATCCACAAAGTGGATAATCCACACTCAAGTAACTGGGATATTTGCACAACAGCATTTTTTTTGTGGACTTACTGCGTGGCCATCACCCTGCTATGTGCTGGGGAGAAGAGGCAAGAGAGGAAAGTTAGATGTAAACTAGTCATTGTCCCTGTTCTCAAGGAGCATGACAGTCTAGTGCAGGAGGTGCAGGTAAACAACTCACTATGATTAAAACAGAATATAGGCCGGGCGCGGTGGCTCACGCACTCTGGGAGGCTGAGGCAGGTGGATCACTCCAGGTCAGGAGCTGGAGACCAGCCTGAGCAAGAGCGAGACCCTGTCTCTACTAAAAGTAGAAAGAAATTATCTGGACAACTAAAAATATATACATAGAAAAAATTAGCCGGGCATGGTGGCGCATGCCTGTAGTCCTGGCTACTCGGGAGGCTGAGGCAGGAGGGTCGTTTGAGCCCAGGAGTTTGAGGTTGCTGTGAGCTAGGCTGACGCCACGGCACTCACTCTAGCCCGGGCAACAGAGCCAGACTCTGTCTCGAAAAAACCAAACAAACAAACAAACAAAAACCAGAATATATAATCTGTCAAAATAAGAGCAATTTGCTTTGAAAGCCCAAAGGAAAAAAGAGTTCATTCTTTGGGGGCAGGTGAGGTGCATCTTGAAGGCAAATGCAGATGTCAGAGGGTAAAGGGTAGGAGAAGGGGTCACTGGAGCTGAGAAAATGTGTGGGCTGTCCAGGGAGCAGGGAAGTGACCAGTGGAACCTCCCCACCCGGTGCTCTGGGAGGAGCGCTCAGAAAGGGAGGAGAGCTGGCTGGTTTCCCCCTTAGAGCAAAATCAAATGCTGTCCGCCCCAAGACCCCTTCCAATATGCCCCCTGCTCAGCCATCACTTTTTTCAACAAGATGGTTCTTGCTCAGGTTCTCCTAAAGCACGTTCCTTTCCACTGGCTATTCCTGAGAGCTAAAAAAAATTCGCCCTGGGAAAAATTCCTGTCCCTGTCCACAGCAGTCTGTTGTCAACCTCAAACTTACTCAATTCAGAGCTAATTTCTCTGGGATTCCCAGACCTGGGACTTTCTTTACAGGGGGGTGGTTATGTCTGGGGCCTCTCGCTCAGCCGTCAGCCCCTCTAAACCCTTCTAATTTGCAGCTGCTTTAAAACTGCAAGAGAAAAAAAGACGCAGAGGAGGGGAGAGGAGGCAGCTCTCTCTGCCTCCCTGCCTCCCTGCCTCTTTCCCTAGCTCTGCGGTTACGCTCAGCAATGATCCTACAAGCCTGGAATTTGAGGAATTTCCTGCCCCGTGCTCCCTGGAAGAGCTGAGAGAGACCTAGCAATTAGGCCTGGAGTTTCCACTCCTGCCTGCCTCCACTCAAAAGTTAAATGCCCTGAGTGAAAACCTCGGTCTAAGGGGGCCCGCGTGGAGCTCCACCTGGGATGTGTCTGTGGCCCTAACAGTCAGCATGAATGTCACCCCAACTGCCACCCCCTCCCCTTACTTACACCCCTCCCAATCACCCAAAGAGTCTCTGCCAAAGTGCTCTGCATCCTTTCCTTGCCCACCTTAGAGTGTAGTAATAATAATACTACTACTACAGGACATACACAGAGTTAATTCCTTCCTGAATCCATCTTGTCCTTCTGCAATTGTCTAAGGATAATTCAATGCTTTTTTTTTTTTTTTTGCCTTCCCTTCCTCCAACACCAGGGAAGCAGAGCTATGCCTCAGCTCTTCATTCCTTCCCCTCCCATCTGTTCCTCTCTCTCTTGCCCCATCTCCTTCTTTTCTTCTTTGCCCATATGTTCATCATATATTGACTTATTGGACTTTGGTCTTGCTCAGTGCCTGCTACAGGCCGAAGGTCTTAGATCTGCTCCCTGGCATCATGTCTGTCTCTGAGACTTCTGCAAGGCAGGGTAGAGGCTCTGGGCCTCTATTTCTTTGGTTCAAGCCAGAGACACGGGAACCGGAATGGAGAAGACGCTCCCAAGTTCATCTGAATGAACCTTGCATAATCTTTGCTGCAGCAGCCGCAATAGCAGAAGCAAATTTCTTTTCCTAATTATGTTTTTGTTCAAGCTAATATTAAAAGTGGTACATATTCTCTCATGGCACATCAATTGATAGCTGGATACCAGGTGCCGGGGCAAAAGCAGCCTGAGATTTAAACACTGGCCACAAATAGTTCGCAGGCTGGCCATCCACCTGCCATCAGCACAGCCACCAGGGAAGGCAGGCATTCACATGGGCTTCGAGAGTGACAGGTCTTGCCCCTCTCTGCCCTTCCCCTCTTTATTCCAGTGTCCAGCTTTGTGTTTGCTTCCTCATTCTAGCTGCCCCATTCTTGACGTCCCTGCAACAATGCCCCACGTTGCCCTTTATTTTCACCCTTCCTCCAGTCAAGGGACATTTCTGAATCTTTTCTGCCCAGAGTCCTAAAGAAGTCGACCAGCTGGAACCTTGCTCCCCCGCCTCCCCTCTGCACACCTCCCCTCTGCACCCATAGAACACACCCCGTCCCAGCGCCAGCACCCACTTCACCCCCTCTGCTCCGCCAGGTGCCTCCCGCCTGTCCGCAGCTCTTCCCGGGGGTCTCACCAGCTTTGCCATCACCAGCACTAGATCAGTTCCCAGGGCCCCCCTGCTTGCTCTCTGCTGGCTTCCCTTTCGGGCAAGTGTCTGGCTGGGACCAGGGCACAGCACACCAGGGCGGGGGCTTCTGCACAGTCATCCCAGCCCTTGACAATTCTGACCCAGGGTGAAGTTAAAATGGCAGCTTCCTGCTTCCTTTTCCTTCCCACCCCCACAATTCTTCCCCTCAGCATATTCCACCAGCCTGGAAAGGACAAGAGTCTCCAGCTAAAAAGGAAATCAAAGTGATTCCACTACTTCAATGGGAATGCTCACTATCTCCAGATTTCCTTCAACTCTCAAGATATTTGCCCGCTGAGGTTGAGAGTTGCCAGTTCCCTCCTCCTCCCCCTTCGCATTCCCTTCAAACAAAGCTTTTCTGTCAGGTTTTTGACCCTGATGAAGATTTTTAAGATTTTTAACTGGCATCCTTTTTTTTTTTTTAGCTTTTCCCCTCTTCCTCTCTTAATTCTGAAGGATCTTTTGTCTCCTAAGCAAAAAAAAAGAACTGAGAGATTGGGAGGGAGGCCTGCCTTCTTTTTTTTCATTGTAAGTAACTGAGGAGTTTTGTCTTGTTTTTTTGTTTTTTTTTTTAAGATAGAAGAATACAAAGAAACCCAATATGGAACTATTTTCTTTCTCAAAAATTTATTTTAACAGAAAAAAGCAGAAAGGCCTTGAAAACGTGAAAAGCCAAAAAGGACCTTGAAGGAAGGGAGGTAAAGAGGGTAACAGAAAATGAAGAAGGGCTAAAAAGAATTGAGGGAATGAGAGAAGAAAAGAAAGAAGGACCTTGGGAAATGCGGAGGAGGAGAAAGAGGGACAGGGGGCTCACGGGGAGTGGCTGAGGTGAGCTGTTCCTGGGCTGCTCGTCCACGGAGCACCTTCTCCACTGGAATCCCGCCCTGAGCCCTGAGCAGTACAGAGAGCTCCAGGGACTCACACGTCACAGTGCCTAGCATATAGTAAGTGCTCAATAAATGCAGGATTGAACAAAGCAGAGTTGTCATGGTTTTTTTCTTCTTCTTTTTCTTTCTCCACCAAATTTTTCTTTTTACCAAATGAAAGCCTGGTTGGAAATGAGTAAATGAGAAAGAAACAGAGAACTCAGGGCCAACCTCACCTGAGTGACAGCAGGTTGTGCATACAAGGCTGAGAAACTAAACTCGCACACTCTGCGTTAACCTCTTCTTGTCTCACCCTATTGTCTTCCCCAGGCTCGGTTCTCCCCCTCATCAGGCAAAACTTATCTAACCGCTGTCAGCTCTCAATTACTCACACATAGGTTCCTCACTTTGGAGATTATCCGTGGAAAAATCTTAATCCCAGGCAGGCCGATTCCCTTTGCCACCCAGAATGTTTCGGTTGTCAGTCTGGTGTGAGCAGGGAATTAGAAACTCATTTAAATAGCAGTCCAAGTCAACTCTAATAAGCAAGGCAAATCTGATTATTATCATCATCATTATCACCATGATGCATTCCAAAGTTAAAAAAAAAAGATTAAAAATATCGTGGCTGGGTGATATCCATGTCAAGGCTCTTTCTTCTGTTGGGTGAATTGAGAGTTAACTACATTTACAGATGGCCTTTAATCTGGATAGCTCTCTGCAGCCTCTGGTCCGTAGTTACAGCACCTCTAAAACAAAGATTAGAGACAATTTATATTTTTGTTCACTTAAAATAGTAGCTGACATTTTCGTTGCTCTCTTATTATTTGCCAGACATTGAGCTATATGTTTTATATATCTTAACTCAATTAACTGACTTGTTTCATAAAAGATTTGAGGTAGCATGCATAGACCCATTTGGTCAATGATATAAAAAATACATTAAGAGAAGAAACTAGACACTAGCGGGGGATGGTGGTGATTAGGGAAGCAGGGAAAGAGACTAAGAACAGGGGAAATAAACTGAGGTTGGGATAAAGTTAACATACTAAATATATGCCATAAGATCCTGAGTGCTTCATCAGAGATGAACTGCAAGATTTAGCCCTGAGCTTCCGAGGAGCCAGTGCAAAGAGGAAAAATTCAAAATTCATGACACACTTGACAGTATCCATAAAATAAAAACTAACCAACGGCTTAGGTAAAAGCACCACTCTGGAACTTTCTCCCATGGATCCTCATAGAAGGACACTGTGATACGTTGAACCAGGTCCTGGACAACATTCCTACCATAAATATAAGAAGGAGTTTCATGGGGCTGTTCCTTAAAACATTCCTTAGTGCAGGCTGGTGGCACAGTGCCAAATGCTCAGCTCAGTAAAAGCAATTCTTCAAGGGGCCAAAACCATTCAGTCTTGGCTTGCAAATCTCTGGTGATCTGGCTTAGTCTGAGGATAAAACTGAGAGTATCTGCAGGAACAGGCTGGAGGTGGGTGATAACAGTGAGGGTGGGGAGCTGCAGGTATAAAACAGGGACTCTTCCTATGTAGCAATTTTGGCCCCCAGCTCTGAGCTGCATCCCAAGATGAGAAGAAGAAAAGGACATCACAGCCCTCTCTGATATCCACAGTTTCTTGGGAGGCATCTGAAGGTAGGGAAAGGCAGAACTCAAAAGATTATTTCCCTAAAAAGACGGGGTGAGGGGCCAGCCAGCTGTTGTGATGTCTGATGAGGTGACTGAATGAAACTCATTTGAATGAGAAAAAAGTACTTTGGCATTTAAAAAAATTCTGCAGAGTATACCTAACCCCCCAAATATCAGCTTAGCTTTTGGCCATCTTGAGGCTTGGGAAGATTAAGCCTGCTGGAAAAATCCTAAGAAGCATTCAAAGAGGAATTAGAGGTAGCATTAAACACAGTTAAGTAGCCCCAGTAAAGCTCCCAGACTAGAAGGCACCTCCCCCTTCTGAGGACGACCCCAAGCGTCCCAGCAATCCAGAGACCTGGAGGGCGGCAGTTAACACGAAGGTTGGCCTCGCCTGCCTGTCATATCCAAGGAAGGAAAGTCCACAACTGAGTTATCCACCTAGTAACTCAATGTCCAGAAGTTCTTCCACTTATCTGACCAAAGCCCCCTTCTTTCCCCACAAAGACTATATTTTTCTTAATAGTGAAGGAGAGAAAACTTGTCCAGTGCTGGTCTGGGGAAGTGGGACTGCAGTGAGCAGGGCAGTCCCGCGTTAAAGGAAAGAGGACTGGAGGGAGGGCCGGTGCTCCAGGGCAGCCTTTGAAGTCCTCCCGGGAAGTGAGGGGAAGGAGTAAGGGTGGGAGAAGGCAAGCCGCGGAGGGAGGCTGGAATCTCAGGCTGAGTCCCGACAATGGGCAGGAGTATGGAACCTGCAGCCTCTTACTTAATTATCTCTGAATGGTTTTTGTTCCTGGCTTTAAACATTTACCCCTATTGGGTTTTCACGGCTTCACAAGCTCTCTATCTCCTTTTCTTTGCCGTTGCCATAGCAACAACTCCAGGCTTACAACTGCTCTCTGATTTTAAATAAAAGTTGAGGTTTCTCTCTCTCTCTCTTTCTTCCCTCCCCCTCTTCCCTCCTTTTTCTCTCTTACTATAGATGAGGTTTCTCTCTCATCTCCCCTTCCCTTCCCTCCCTGCCCTCCACTTCCCCCACCCGGCTTTTTCTTTAACATCACCTCATTCTCTCATTTCCTCCTTCCACCTGCCTCCCCTTTAAGCCCTCTCCCATATCTTTGGGCTTCCAAGCTGGTCCTAATCTGCTGGTTACCATGACAGCAAGACTAGGCCCCTTAGGAGGGATAGGGCAGAGGTTGAAAGATAAGGGCATCTCTGGGGAAGGTAGGGGATCTGCTGACAGACCCAGGAGCAGTGTCACCGATACCCTCTGGGGACCCCCACCTTCCTCCCTGGGACTCTATTTCCCCAGCAAGTAATGGGCAGTAGGTTCCTTAAGTCACCACCCCCAACCCCATAAAGGACGTGGGGTGACCTAAGGTGGAACTGCCAGTTCCGATCACTACCCTGCGCCATAAGGCACTTACCCTTCGAGTCTCTGAGTCTTGGTTTTTGTTTGTAACACTCAGGGGTTCCAGGGTCTCAGGTACCTGAGACCCCAGTTAGTCCTGTTGTCTGGCATCGTAAGGAGTCTGTTTTTCCCTGCTTAGGGTGGGAAGGTGGCAGATACTCCAGCAATCCTCATCACCAACTTTAGATGCTTCTAGAGGAAGACAGGGCTTTATCCACCACCACCCACCCCCGTTACCCAGGTGACTCTCTTTGTTGCCTGCCTCTTTTCCCGGCCCCAACCCTGGATAGACAGGTGAGTCATGGCTTATGTGGAAACCTAATCATTTCTGAAACGTGCTAGAGCAGCGTCCCCAACCTTTTTGGCACCAGGGACCAGTTTCACGGAAGACAATTTTTCCATGGACACGGGGTGGGGGTGGGGGGCTGAGCGGTGATGCAGGTGATGGGGAGCGGCTGTAAATACAGATGAAGCTTCGCTCACTTACTAGAGGACAAACTCCTTTACTCTTCATCTACAACGTAAACCTCTCTCTTAATTTTATGGGGTATGGATCAGGGTAAATAGTTGGATAAAGGGAGAAATGGACAACAGTGCGGCATTTCAGAAAAAGCTATAGATGAGGAGTCAGAAGACTTGATTTCTAGTTCTAGCTTTTCCTCTGGTTAGCTCAGTGGTTCTCAGTTGGGGCACTTTTACTTCCCAAGAGATATTTGGAAATGTCTGGAGACATTTTTTTATTGTCACACCTGGAGAGGGAGGTGCTACAAGCTTCTAGTGAGTAGGGGCCAGGGACGCAGCTAAATGTCCTACAATACACAGGACAGCCCACCCCCACCCCCCCAACAGACGGTTAGCCGTACCCATCTTAGGCAAGCCATTTCCTCATTCTGAGCCTTGATTTCTTCGTTCATAGATTAGTATCTCACACTCGATCATTCATTCAACACACATTTCCTGAATGCCTGTGCCAGGCACTGTGGGGTAGATGACAAGACTAAGACAGAAAGGTCCTTGCCCCCAAGGCCTTTACATAACTTATATTCACAACTCCCAGTGAAGGGGCAAACCAGGATTTATGAATTCCATGTTACTATTAAGGAAACGGACTTGCACAAGGTAACACAGACAGTCAGAAAGGAAGATGGAATCTGAACTCAAGTCTCCTGACTACAAATCCAGAGCTCTTTTCATTAACCCACACAATAAAATGTCAGGATTCAACCGAACAATAAGAGCTAACACACACTACTTGCTTAAAGCATCTCGGGTGCCGCGCCAGGCATTCCGCACTGGTTATTTAACACAGTCTTTACCATCGCTCTAAGAAGCAGATGCCACTGTTCTTCTACAAAGAGGTGACGTGACTTTCACAGGGTCACCCTGGTAGGAGGCGGCAGGCAGGTCCTGGATTTCAATCAGCGCAGTCTGCACTCCAGATCTTGCTCTTTTACCCAGAAGCTGAAGAGTACTTTTGGGGCCTGGGGCATCATCTAGTGAGCTCCTTCTTGTGCAACTGACTAACTGAGGCCCTGAATGAGCACATGACTTGTCCAAGACAAAGCAGTCCGAGAAGAAGAGTCAAGATTAAAACCCAGGTCACCTGACTCCCGTTCTAAAGTCAACTCTAATCTACCCTCAAGCTTTGTATTTCTTTTTTTTTTTTTTTGAGACAGAATCTCACTGTGTTGCCCGGGCTAGAGTGCCGTGGCGTCAGCCTAGCTCACAGCAACCTCAAACTCCTGGGCTCAAGCGATCCTCCTGCCTCAGCCTCCCGAGTAGCTACAGGCATGCGCCTGCAGCGCAGTTAGCCGGGCTAATTTTTTCTATGTATTTTTAGTTGTCCGATTAATTTCTTTCTATTTTTAGTAGAGACGAGGTCTCACTCTTGCTCAGGCTGGTTTCGAACTCCTGAGCTCAAACAATCCGCCCGCCTCGGCCTTCCAGAGAGCTAGGATTACAGGTGTGAGCCACCACCCCGGCCTAAGCTTTGTATTTTTTAATCTTACTGGGGAAGAAAAGTAGGTAAGAGATGCACCATAAAAAACAGACCCAAGTCCACAGACCCAACCATCAAAGCTTGAGGGAACTGGAAGGAACAGCTGGTGGTCATGAGAATGGAGAGAGCTGCCTCCAGATGGAGGAAGAGAAACGGAGATGCTGAGGAGGAAGTGCTGGGGGAGGGAGCTCAGAAAGAAAGGTGGTACTCACGGAGGAGGGGACCCAGTGCCAGCTGTCAGGCTGTCAGTGAAGTCCTCCCTGCCCTGGCCTCCTCCTGCTCCTCCTGCAGGCTCCTTCCACCCTGCTTCCCTCTGGGGAAGCACTGATCACCCCATCCTGGCTGACGAGATTTCCTGGTTCACTCCCTCGCCTGAAAACTCACCCCCATCTCCCAGCCACGCCAGTGTCCAGGGGCTTCGCCCAGTGCCAACCAGCCTTACTCCACAAAAAGTGGACAAAAAGACCCCCCCCCCCTGCTCATCTCCCCAAGGCCTCTGGAAGCAGCTCTGTCCCCTCCCGCAGGGCAGTCCTGGAGAGAATCCTAAGGTGCCCAACAGACCAGGGCACAGAGAAGCCACCAGGCCTGCCAGCTCCTCCCAGCCCCTCCTTCCGGAGTCTCTTCCAGGCCCATTTTACAGATGAGGAAATGAGGTCCCAAGGCTTCTGGGAGCACCCTAACCCTTGCAGAGGGGGCCTAGGCATGCCTTATGAAAGAGGCTGGGGTTTGTTGTTTGTTAGTTTTGTTTTGTTTTTGACAAAACATAATCCAGGGCCTTGGGGAATTTGCAATCTGGTTGGAAAACTAAAAGGTCAGTGCTTTAAAACTGAGTGTAAACTGAGCCTGTAAAATGAGACAAAAGAGAGGAGGGCTGGTCAGGAAGGGCTCTCTGGAGGAGGTAACCCTTCGGAGGTCAGATGGGCTGAGAGGCTGAGAAGCCTGCATAGGAAGACTGTAGGTCTTTGCAGACAGACTGAGATTCCAGCAGCTCCTAGTAGATGGCCCTGGTTTTCATTTCTCCCCTTCCCCCACAGCTCAGCTCTGGTCAGCCTCTGAGATGATTAAAACCAAAAGAATTTTAAATGTCTGGAATTCACTTTTCACCACCGATGCCATTGGCTTATTTTCTCTGCCTCTCTCTCCCCTCCCTTCTTATAATTTCCCCTCTCAGGAGAGCTATCTGTTTGCTTCACTCCTTTCTTCTGGCCCAGTTTGCTCCGCGATGGTTCCCAGTACACACCAGTTAACTTTGTTTTCATTTTGGAGAAGAGGAGAGAGGGGGTTGGGTGTCTCAGGCAAAGGGAAGGGAGGAGGGAAGGGTGGAGGGACCTTGATCTTGCTGGCGAAAGTTCCCAGAAAAAGAAAAGAGAAGAAATAGCTTTCAGGGAAAGAAATCTGCCGAATGTTTATGTTCCCACAAGACACTGCAAAACCTTTTCATAGACCAAAGTTAAAGTTCAGGGCAAAGCCAGAGCATGTTTCTTCAGGGAGAAACTCTTACCAACATGCACACACAAGCACCTATACCCTTGGTCCAGGGTCTCCCACCGTCCCAAGGCAGGCTGGGCCACCCTCAGGGTAGTTTGGGGTGGGGGGGCCTACCCCTGCCCCCCTTGCCCTAAGTCCACACCACATCTGAAAATACATAAAACGTTTACTCCCACCCTGGTTCCCGAGCAAATTCTGCTGCTGGGGTACCCTCCCAGCAATCCCCGGCCCTTTGAAATCAGTATCTTCAGCCTTGGCTCGAAAACCAAATCAAAGAGATCCAGGGCTGCACTTGGGAAGAGCTAGTCCTTTTCATGAACTCCCACAGGATGGGAAAGAGTCGGAAAACTGTGGCCAGAAAGAATCCTGGAGATTAACCTTCTCATTTTATGATCGGAAAACAGGCCCAGGTCACTGAATAAGGTCACTCCCTCAGAGGCACAAACAGGGCTAAAATCCACATGTAGACCCACCATCCAGTGCTCTGTCCATAACGTCTCCTGAATATAGATGTTCCTATTGTAACGCCCAGGAAACCAGAAGCTGAGTCAGAAGTTGCAAGCCATGTAAGTGAGACTCGACACATTTAACCCTTTGGCACACAGGCGTACGGTGGGCAATGGGAGGCCTGGCAGCCAGCAAAGGGAAGATCATCCCTGCTTGGAACAGGGTGCCAAGGAGCTTTGAGCAGCCCCGGCCTGGATAATTTATTTGTGGAAAGAAAAATTGCACTGGGACAGAGTGGCCCAGACTGCCATGGCTTTGTTCGATAGCACGCTCCAGAAGCAGCACAGGGCAGAAATTCTGTGCCCTCCCTCCCTCGTTGAGAAAGTAGAACAAAAGGGCTCTCCCTCCCTTACCAGATTTTTGAGACACTTAAAACTTGTTTTATGAGCTTTCTACTAGACATAGGCTAGGTGCTTTCATGTACGGTGGTAACAGTAACAGTAGGAGTAATAACAGTACCATTTGTTAAGCACCTATCCTGTGTTAAGGACTCTGTTTTACATATACAGTTGCCAATCTTTTCCAGATTGCCATTTACCAATGAAGAAAGTGAGACTTAGAGTTTATATTCCACGGTCTCTCCACTAGTTAATGGCAAAGAAAGTAGTAGGATCCAATTTATTTCATTCTAAAGACCAAGCGCATTGGACCAGGGCCGTGAAAGAAAATTCAATATACACAGAGAAAAAATGACTCTTCTGTGTCCCCCACAGGGCTCTCCTCTGGGACCGGCAGAAGCCCAGGCCACATAGACTTGCTGAGCAACAGGAAGGAGGGACAGACACGGGAGACACATCAAGATTTGGGTCTAAGTCACAGGGTAAACTCTTCTGCCTCTGGAGCCCCTCGCATACGTCATCCGGATTGTGTCTTTTCTGTTCACCTCTGAGTTGGAAGCCCAAGAAAAGCCCCATGGTGGTGGCAGAGCCAACCGTCCACTGGGGCTAGGGGGGTGTCCAGCAGGAACAGTGTCCTCTCCCTCCCCCTTTTCCCTTGTGTCCTGTCCTGTGCTCTGACCTTGTGGAGACAGGGACGTTTGGTGGTAAGAACACGACTTTTACAACCAACCACGCAGACCTGGATTTGATTTGGTGCCGCCTGGGCAAATGACGGACACTCCCTGAGCCACAGTATTTCCCATCTCTAAAATGGGGACGATGATCGTTCTGTGACACCCCTGGCACAGCCCCCTACGGTATGGGTGCTGAGTAAAGATGAGGCCTTTCCCTGCTCATCTGATCATATCACTGAGTGATCACTCCCTGGCATTTCCATGCGTCCACCCTAGGCTGTGTGTCCTGCTCCCCCCCAGGCCAGGGCCTGGGTCACACTCCGATGGTGGCCCTGCCCTTCCTTTCCCCATCTCAGCCTTTCCCACTTCAGCTTGCCCCACTTCCCAGCACATGGTTGGATGAACTTCACTTGGGACCACCTCCTGCTCCTCACTAAGCTTTCTGGTCACTATATATGCCTCCTGCTGGACCCCCAGGGCAGGCCAGGGGAGCGAGATACACAGCTCAGCCTTGGTGGACCAGGTGGGGCCCCTGCCCACTTGGCAGAGGCTCCCAGGGCCTGCTGGGCCGACAGGGGGTCGCAGTTCCTGGGCCCCCTCACCACACCATGTGTCCCTTTCTTCCTGCTGCCTGCCCACCCCCCAGCGAGTCTCTTCCCACTCTTCCTTCTCTCCCTCTTCCTCCCCACCCCCCTCGCTGCCAACTTGGAGCAGGAGGTTATGAAAATGAGCTGCGTGCCCAGGAGACTGTAATTATCTGCTAAGTGTGAAAGCCAGAGTGATTAATTAAGAGATAATAAAAAGAAAAGGAGGGCGAGAGGGGGGCCTCCCGGCTTTGCTTTGATGATAGAACCTGAGGTGAGCCAAGCAATTAGGGGAATCTTTATCGAGAGTTAGCTATAATCCACAAATTATCAAGCTCCAAATGCTTCAGGAGCAGGGGCGCTTCACTCCTGCAGAGTGACAGACCGACAGACAGGGAAGGGCAGCAGGTGGGGAGGCCTGGGGAGCATCCGGCTGGGGGGCTGTCGGTGGATGGCCAGCCACCGAGGAGTGGGCTGTGCAGTCTTGTCCCCTGCCAGGCCCGGGGCAGCACTGCCAGGACTCCAGGCCACGGCCGTCCTGGCCTGGATAGGCCTGGAAGAAGGCCTCCCACCCTTGAAGAAGGACAAGCTGCCCCTGCGCAAACAGGGGCCGTCCCACATGCAAGTGCTGCCCGCGTCCCTCTCTCCCCCCAGACACATGGGCTCTTCCTCTTCTCTTCCGAGGACTCACGTCCCACCCTGTCCTCAAGGGAGCAGGAGACGCTTTAACACCAGTCCTCTCCCGAGGTGCACGGCTGCCTGTGCACGCGGCGAGCATGTCACGCGGCTGGTGCGAATGCTGCAGGGGCCACACTCGACAAGGCGACACCAGCGCCCCCAGCCCCCACAGCCCTGGCTGGCAGACCTCCTCCCAGTCCCCACCCTTCCACCACCCCTCCCACAAGGGTGGTCCCACCCTGTTCCATCGCTCCCTCTGGCCTCTTCCCTCCCCCGCTTCCAGGGAACCTTCCCTCACCGATCACCCCGCTCCAGTATCTCTTTCTATCCTGTTCCGTACAGATGTACAACAGGGTTCAATAACCTCCCCTTATTGAGTTGATCTTTGTATGTGTTTATACGCTGGGGAAGGTGCAAACCTATCTCCCCTATCATAATCAGCCGACAGAAACCAAATCTCCTCCCTCAAGTTCAAGTTTAGAGCTAAGAGTTTGTGCTTATCTCCTATCTAGGGAAATGCCCACAGTCCTTCATCAGGTTAAGAGAATCCCAAAGGCGGGTGCCCCATCACACACACCCTACCCCGTCCTTTCTCTGCCTACACTGACATCATTTGGGATCCATCCAGGCAAGGCTGGGCTAAAGACATCCCCGAGGGATTCCAAGAGGAAAATATTCCTGCTCTGAAGCTAGAACAGGTCCCGACTACCGGGTAGGCCACCTCTGCCTTTGCCCCACCATGCTCAGTTTCCTGCATACCAGCCTCAGCAGCAGATGCCAGCGCCTGTCTCCGCCTGGCCCCCCATGGAAGGAGGAGGAGGGGCCCTCAGGCCATTGGCTGGAGATGATGGGAAGGACACCAGAGCCCTCCAGCCCCCAGCTGCTCTGAGCTGCTGAGAAGGGGAAACTGGACAGGTAAGGGCACGGTGACTCAGCCAGGTTCCTGAGAACTCCATTCTCCTGGCCCTGGCTAAGGACGCCGTGGGAGGAAAGCCGGGGTGTTTAATGGAAAGCAAATCTGACCCCTAATGAGAGAAACTTCTTGGGCTCACATGGTGCCTAGGAGGCAGTCTCACCCATGGCCTCTCTGGGCTTGCTTCTCTACTGCAAGGAGCTTTGCCTCGAAGCATGAGAAAATAAATCTATTGAGGAAAATGTTATTTATCCAGGCATAGAGAATACTGGAGACATATTCAGTTACCCTAATTAGACAGTTTCTATGCAGGAGCCAAAAAGATTCAGGTTAGACACAAAGAAGAACTTCCTGCTTGCCAGGAGTATTAGAAATGAAAGTGAGTGAGCAGAGAGTACTAATGAAATTCCTTCCTCTTCAGAAAAAAGAATGAACACTGACGTTACTAGGTTGATTCAAATTAGTCCAACCTAAAGAGAGCTATCTTGAGAGTTCAAACATGTTGGGCTTCTTTTGTTTTGTTTTTATTTATTTATTTTTTAGAGACAGGGTCTTGCTCTGTCACCCAGGCAGCAGTACGGTGTCATGATCGTAGCTCACTGAAACCTCAAACTCCTGGGATCCTCCTGGCTCAGCCTTCTGAGTAGCTGGGACTGTATGTGTGAGCTGCCATGCCCAGCTAATTTTTTTTTTTTTTAGAGACGGGGGTCTCACTATGTTGCCCAAGTTGGTCTTGAACTCCTGGCCTCAAGCAGTCCTCCCACCTCAGTCTCCCAAACTGCTGAGATTACAGGTGTGAGCCACCACTCCTGGCCCTGGATGTTGGGGTTCTTAAAGAATCATCACTCCGGCCGGGCGCGGTGGCTCATGGGAGGCCAAGGCGGGTGGATTGTTTGAGCTCAGGAGTTCGAAACCAGCCTGAGCAAGAGCGAGACCCCGTCTCTACTAAAAATAGAAAGAAATTAATTGGACAACTAAAAATACATAGAAAAAAAAAATTAGCCAGGCATGGTGGCGCATGCCTGTAGTCCCAGCTACTCAGGAGACTGAGGCAGGAGGATTGCTTGAGCTCAGGAGTTTGAGGTTGCTGTGAGCTAGGATGATGCCATGGCACTCTAGCCCGGGCAACACAGTGAGACTCTGTCTCAAAAAAAAAAAAAGAATCATCACTCCACTTTCACTTCTGACCCCAAGATCTAAGTTCCAGGGAGCCCAGTCTGATTGATCCCAGCCCATCTTTAGTTTGCCTATGTTCTCATTCACACCTGCAGATGGCTGAATGAGTGTTGGTTTTCTGGGGGAGAGACTTAATGGGGGTTCCTATTTCTCCCAGTGGACAGGATTCCCTACATACAAGGACCAAGCTTCCCCCACACAACCAGGGGGACCTTGAATGCAGGTGGTCTCTCTTGTCTGGCCTGGGGCTCTGCACAACACACAGATGGAGAAGGGAGGGAGAGAGTGAGTTAGCACATCGTAGGGGCTGAACAGCGATTAGGTCTATGTGAGTGAGAAGCTGACTTGCCCATAGACAGTGCCCCATTTTGCCCCCAAATCATTCCCCTAGTTAAGCCTATGACCTACCTTCCTTCCTGAATCACACAATCTGCTCATGATCCAGTTTTCAAGCCAAAGCCCACAGGGTCAAGGTCTTGGCCAGAAGCTCTGTCAAAATGTTTTCACCCAAATCTCCCATTGGGATATGAATTATGAGGACTTTCTTCATTTAAAAAAAAAAGAGAGAGAGAGAAAGAGTGGAAATGACTGGCTCAGGCATGAAAGAGTTTTCACCAACACACTGGCAGGTTGCTTTTCAACTGTGCAGCTGGCAGCTGGCAGCATCAGTGAAGACTCGGCAGGGTCGGGGTGGAATGGCCAGGAGCTCGTGAGGTGCTGGGGAGGGAGGAGGCTGGACAGGTCAGTCTTGGGGCTGAGGATGGGTACACTGGCAAGCTCTACACCCTCTCTGGTCCCACAACCTGCTTCCCTAAAACAAACATACCAATGCTCCTGAATCAATGATCCACCAGGGCTGTGTTATACAACTAAGCTGGCTAAAAAGTGATTTCAGTTAAATGAATTCTATTTGCTCTTGATTCTCATCAGAACATTGAAGATTTGTTTCCCTGGAGGAAAGCATCCTTCAATACCTCGAACTGTGGTCCTAGGACAGGCAGCATCAATATCACCTGGGGGCTTGGTGCAAATGCAGAACCTCCACCTGACCCCAGAGTCAGAATGTGCAGTTTAACAAGATCCCCAGACATTTTGTAAGCATGCTAAGGTTTGAGAATCATTGTTCTAACTAAGTTCGCGCTAAGTTGAAATCTTCTGGAGAGACAAGGGTTAAAATGATGGTCAAGCTTCCTGTGCACTGCCCTGAGAGTGCTTTTCCAGAACTTGAAATAGAGGAGTACTATCACTTCATTTTACAGATGAGGAAACTGAGTCTCGCAAAGGGTAAAAAGGCCACGGAATTGCCAGATCCAGGACTCAGACCTACTTCTAAACCAGAGTGTTTGCCACTGCCCTCTGCTGCCTCCCAAGCTCCCACCGCACTGAACCCCAGAGCACAGAGCCCAGTCAGTAATCCCCACATCACTGGTCACCTCCCTTGGCACAGTTAACAGAGACTGAGGTGTATTTGGCCTATTATTTGTTCATCCCTCCTTCTATTGTCTGTTTCCCCCAGATCTGCCTTGAACTGAACTGTAAAACGCAACCACTGTGCAATATTAATAACAGCTATGATTTACTGAGTACCTATTGTATTCCAGATACTGTTCCTTAATACAGATGCTTTCATTCAATCCTCACAACCACCCTATCAGGTAGGAATAATCATCTATGTTACATAGATGAGAAAACTGAGGCTCCAAATAAGTGACTTTGGTCATGAACACACAGGCGGCAGCCCATCTGGGAAGAAGTCCCAGGGCACTCCAGGGATTACTCAATTCCGGGGACCAGGTTGTGTTGAAACAGTCCAGTCAACGACATGACCCTGGTAGGAAACTGTAGGCAGTGTGCACAAACTAAATCCCTTAGAAACAGGCTTTACAGGCTTCTCTCTCAATTTTCTGCATAAATGGAGAGCGGCAGTGGTTCAGATAATCCAGAAGTCATTTTAACTTGGCTTTGGAATGCATTTCGTTTTTTCTTTTTTTTTTTTTTGCAAAGTCAGAGATTTTCTTTTCTAATTATATTTGGCTCAAACTAACATTAAAATGAGTTTGCATTCTCACTTCGCCCACTGCCTGGTGAAGGGAGACTTCCCAGATGTGTGCTGTGTGATAGGCACATCAGTCTGGGATCCAACATCACGCACAAAGCAGCTGCCCCCAGGGTGAGCGCTGGAGGGTTACAGCCCTGGCGGCACCAGCCGCCAAGCAACAGGGGAGTGTGGGGCCTCAGGGAGTCCCCCGACCCCATCCCGCAGTGAGGTCAAGCTGGTACATCTCCAGGCAGAGTAGGGAGTTGGGGGAGGACTGAGACAAAGAGGAGCAAGTCAACTGCTCAGGGTTTGGGATTAAAACCCGTGAGTCCCACTGTCCAGACAGAAAGTCCTGGATGATTAGGGAATGAAGACAAAACTTGAACTTCTCTCAGAGGCTCCATCCTGCCAGCCTGCCTGGCCCCAGGTTTCTGCTCCTTTGAAAATGCCTTCTCCCTCTCCAGCGTTCTTCTCCACTCGGCCTGCCCATCTCTGCCCCCTTCCTCTTAATAACCTCCCGGTTAAGCGAATCGAATGGGAAGAAGCAGTTAAAAGCACCTCACGGCTTGACAATGCAGGGTAATGGAGCGAGCAGGGCCCCAGGCTGTTCCTGGGAGAATTCAGGAAGGAGGAGGAAAAAAAATAATAATAATAAAAAAAACCCCAGCTAAGCTGATTACAAGGACAAAGTTAATTTAGAAATCAGTTCTATGGGGCGGGAGTAGGGGGTGGGGAAGAGGGAACTGGATGCAGAGGTTGGGAGATTTGGGGAAGTGCGTTTTACATAAACCGCCTTTGTTCCTGGAAATCATAATCCTCGGGAGGGACCTAGGCTCACTCCTTCGGATTCCTCGGCTCCTTCCATCCGGAGCAGGGGGCACAATCAGGGATTGTCCAGAGCCTGGATATGGCGAACCGGGCCGCATTCCAGAGGCACGGCCAGCGCAGCCCCTGAGCTCTGAGCAGTGGATGCCCCCTCCGCCGCCCCGGCTTCCCCTGCACTCCCCCTCGCTGGACAGTTAGACTCCAGCATTTTTCACATACCTCTCGCACAACCTTTATCTTACAGGATTGTCGATATGTGTTTATACATCCATCTCCCACACCAGACCGACTAAATCTCACTTACCTTTTTATCCCCAGGCCTGGGCCCAGAGCTGCTATTTAAAAAAACAGCACTTGCTTGGTTGAACACAGGCTCTCACCCCCCTGGTGGGACCCTCTTCAAAGGCTTCCATTTGAAAAACCAGAGCTCACTTCCCCACCGAGGTTTCAAGAATTTCTAGGCTCAGCCCCTAAATGCACATATAGACTGAAGGCCTCTGACCTGTGGAAACGGCCCAGAGCCGACCCAGAAGGGACTAAACCCAGATTGGCCCTCTGATGGAACCAGACGGTTCTCCTTGACTCCAGGCAGTGTAGACACAGCCCAGGCTTACAGCGCACAGATGACAAAGTGCCTAGACTCAGATTCAGGTATCTACCAGGCTGCAGGGCTCTGCTCTGAGTTATCTCCATTGAACTCTGCCTCCAGGCATCTTTATCTTATACTGAAGGCTTCTCAAAGAAAAAGATTTCCTCATCCTCCCAAAGTCTCCCCGACTCAGGTCACAGATCTGAGACTTCCCAAGGCGGAACTGATATTTCTGTAAGGTTTTCTGCTCACTTCTGCCTGGCCAAACCCTGATTATCTGTCTATTTCATCCTTTTTTAAAAAAATTGAAGGGGTTGCAAATTTCTATAGCCGCTCCAGCAGAGGAAGAGTTTAAGAGAAAGGGAGAGTTTGGTGAGGAGTGAGATGGGGATCAGACCGGTTTTTAGCACAACCTTTGCCTACTTAAAAAACAGAAATCCCTGGCTCCCCACTTCTTACAGGGCAGCCCTTGGCCTGGCTTTTCAAGGCCTCCTCGGGTCTGGTCCAGTCTACTGTTCTGGATCACCCCATCTACTTCTCCCTACCCAACGCAAATCCTCAGTCCAACCAGCCTCGGTGTACCCTGCACACTCCAGCAATTATGCTCTCCTCGGAAAGTCTGGCCCGTCTGGTAATGCTCTTCCTCTTCCTGCCACATACATGTCCTGTCCATCCGCAAGCCCACTTCCTCCACGGGGCCTTTCCTGGTCACTTCAGCCCACAGCAAACTCCCCTCTCCTGAACTCTCCAGCTGTGACCTGTGCTCTGTTACCACGGCACCAACCACCCCCTGCCTTGCATTCCCAGCAATCCTCAGGTACGTATATTTGGTTTCTTGGAGGGGAGGAACCACATGGTTTTTTTCATTCCACAGAATGCCTACCAGTATGTTTTACATATAGTAATGTACATTTACTGACTTAAAATAAAAAAATTAGTTCTCCCCATTGTGTGAAAGAGGAAACTGAAGCCTATTGAGGTTGAGTAATTTGCACCTAAATCATGAAGCGAGATTCTTAAGGGCAGGGATGGTATTTCAGTAACTTTGCAACATTGGTGCCTGGCACAGTGCCTGGCACACAGTAAGCAAACATACATTCCTGCTGAATGAAGGAACGAAAGTCCTTACTCTTCCCACACATCTTCCGGTGAGGATATTATACTCACATTGCCTCAGAAGGAGATAAGGGGCTGGGAGAAAAAGCACAAAATGGCCCAGTTCAGAAGAAGAATCTGGGCTGGCCCAGTGGCTCACGCCTGTAATCCTAGCCCTCTGGGAGGCCGAGGCGGGAGGATCGCTCGAGGTGAGGAGTTTGAGACCAGCCTGAGCAAGAGAGAGACCCCGTCTCAACTAAATAGAAAAAATTAGCCAGGCATGGTGGCGCGGGGCCTGTAGTCCCAGCTACTGGGGAGGCTGAGGCAGGAAGATCACTTGAGCCCAGGAGTCTGAGGTTGCTGTGAGCTATCATGACACCACCGCACTCTAGCCTGGGCAAGAAGATGAAGAATCTGATTCCTGACTCAACATAGGATGGAACAGCCTCCAGGGACAGTCCTGCTGGATGCTGAGCAACACCTCCAGAGACTCAGGCTCCTGCTGTCCCTTCCCTGCCTCGAAACCCAAGCCCCAGAGCCTTCTGGAAGAGACTTCCATCACCTTCCAGAGCCAGGCACCAGAGGGACGAAGCAGCAGCATCCTCTCCTGGGACACTAACAGAATTTGCTAGAGAATACTAGAGATTTCCACTCCTGGATTTAAGACCCTTAATCCTGAGGAGGCTGGCTGGCTGCAAGGCCCATTTATTTCAATATGATCCCAATTTTGTTAAATGGGCTCAAGGAGGGCAGAGAGGGATGAGGACTGCAGCCCCTGGAGACAACAGAGCTTAATAAAAGTTACTAGAGAAATTAAATGTGGAGGGAGGGAGAAATTGGGAGCTTGGAGAGGGCTGATCGAGGGAGAGCAAGTGGGATGGGAAGAAGAAAAAAAATGTGATCTTCGGTGGTGTCTGGGAGCTAGAGCACCTTTTATCCTGGGTGCTACAAGAACTTAATCAGGTTCGCATTGTCTGAGAATCAGGGGTGGGCAGGTGTGCGAGCTGGGCTGCAGGACGGAGAGGGGCCAGTGTCACAGAATGGGGAACCCAAGGTGTCCCTCTCAACTTTCTCAGCCTCACAGTGTGTACACCTATCAGAGGATGAAGAGCACGCAAGACGAGGCAAAAAGTAGTGCCTTCAAAGACTCAGGAGGCCTGCTATGGATAGAAGTAAAATGATACACAAAAATGTAGCACTGTTGCACACTAGTGCTCTGGTGACTGGAAGAACTGGGGTAAACACAGATATCTGTCCAGACCTGTACGGGGGTGAGAAGCGGCTGCATGTGCAAGTGCACACGAGGACATGTGTGAATACATGCATATGCGTACAGTGAGACTGCATCCACACGCTTGCACGCGTAACGTAGAAGAGGTGGATGTGAGATCTTTAGGAACTTCCTTCTGGGAATTATCTCCACTCCCTCCCCCGCCACCATGCACACTGCCCTGCCACTTCCCTAACTGGGTTCTAGTCCTGGTCCTGTCACTTACTAGCTGTATCATCTTGGACAATCTGTTTAACTTCTTTGGGTCCTTGTTTGTCCATCTGTAAAATGGGGATAACACCTACCTTTAACAGATTATTGTTGGTATTAAATTAGTTACTAATATATGCAAAACACGAAGTAGGCCCTTCACAAAAGCGAATGACCTTCTCCCTCACTTTGAGAGAGCCCATTTTTTTTTCCTGACTTCTGAGGCTGCCTCTCCCTGGCTTCACATTTCAGAATCAAGGACATGACAGCTTCATTCTCCTCCACCACTGACTACCCGCCCCCACACCCCAGCCTTTTCCAGGTCAAAGCACCCTCCAGGAGACTGCCAAGTAAATCGGCCTGGAGGCCCTGGGAAGAAACCAGACAGGATCTGGTAGGTCAGGAAGGGGCGCAGCTTTCTCATCTCTGGACACATGGGGAGGAATTTCCCTACCCTCAGATGGAAACAGCTCCCAGATATTGGGGAGATTAAGGAACTTGCCCTCTATTCCTTCCCTCCAGCCGCACTTCTACCCCTTAGCAAGTTATTTAATTTCTTTAGGTGTCTGTTTTCTCATCTATTAAATGGAGACATAATAACTATTCTGCTTATATCACTGGATGATCTTATCTCTCCATCAAATGAGATGGTACATGTGAAAAAGGCGCTAAAAATTGGGCAGCACTATATAGACACAAAGTTAAAAGACTCTAAAGGTGGGAGGAAAAGCATTGAGGCATTATTAACCTCCTTCTGACAAAGCATAGTATTTACAATTCCTACCCCCACTGACTAAAACATGTATCCTGACTTCTAAGTTTTGCCTCATAAATGATCATCAAAGCAAGGCAGGGAGGTAGATGTGGCCTTGGCATTCCTGGGCAGAGAATGGGACAAAAGGCTGAGCTGAGCAAGGCCCCAGAGAGGAAAAAGGCCTAGCCACACACCCACCCCCAGCAGCCGCCTCAACTCTAAGGGAGGCAGTGGGCTTTGTAGCCAGAGAAAAGAAGGTTGGACTCTGGGATCTAACACCCTAGGTATGGCCTTAAGCAAGTTAAACTCTCAACTTTGGCTTCCTTATCTATAAATTGGGAGTAACATTCTCTTGAAAAGCACATAGCACAAACTCAATAAAAGGTAATTTTGATGCTTTGGTATGGAGCTGACTTCCTACAATCACTTTCCACCACCTTAGGCAAGCTAGGGAGGCCCCCAGGGCACAGGCTAAGAAGGACTAAGGGCCTTCTCAGGCAGGCTGAAATAAGCCATGGCAGACACTTGGGAGACCCAGATCCAGCTTCACCCCTTGCCTCTGTATGACTCGGGGCCTTTCCGGGAGCCGGCCTTGCGTGGTACAGGGGTAGCTCCTAAACTTATAGTTTATGGGCCGAAAGGCTGTGTTTAATATTAGAAACAAACACAAGGCTGTACACCTTTTTATTTGCCAAGTCCTTAAAAAAAAAAAAAAGTCATTAACTAACACTGTCATATCATCAAAGAAAAACGATTTAACGCCAAAAAATATAGGACAGAATTTCAGAACAAAGGATTGTTTAAAAACTTCGAATGAATTTACCCTTACAAAACACTCACTCCCTCTTCCTCCTAGTTCTCATGCTGCTATGGGCCAGGAGAAACCTTGTCCCAGCCCAGCATCCATTCCTGCTGGCCTGTAGGATCTCTGGCGAAGGAAAAAGGTGCAGGCTCTGGGGTCAGCCAGCTCCTACAACTACCAACAATCTACTTAGCGTATCTAAACCTCAGTTTCTCATCCATGAAATGGGGATAATTAAAGAGCCAGCTTGGGGGTTGTTGTATAGATTAAATTAGATAATGCATGTAAAGTAGTTAACACAAGGGCTCAATAAATGATCCATATTATTTCCAGACTCTGAAATGCTGCCACCTTGGGGCTAGTATCCCTCCTCATTTCACACAGGGGCTGAACGCCAACCTCTTCCAGTTTGCTGTCACCTCAAGACCCTTCCCCAGACCTTTTCTGAGGTTTCCAATCAGGAAGGGACTGATCAGTTTCCCCTCTGGGTCTGCCACAACCCAGTTCCCTCCAAGAGAGATACAAAGAAGAGTCTTCCTGAAGCCCCGGACCAAGGATCTGGGCAGGGCAGCTAGGAAACAAACAGGGAATCATAAAGAGGAGATGAAAAGGAGGTGGCGACAACTCAACTGCCTATTTATGTCCAGCCAGAGTTAGGACAGCAAGCGCTTGCCGGGCACTTCTCGCTGTGCCAGACGCCCGTTCCATGCACTTCACATGGATCGACATATTCAGTTGCCATCACAACCCTAAGGGTGTTGCTACCAGCCTCACTTTACAGATGAGCAAACTGGGGCAAAGAGAAGACAACTTGTTCAAGCTTACCCAACTCACAAGGAGTGGAGGTGGGGGCTGGATGCGAGTCTGATTTAATCGCCATTTAATATTGCTCCTTCCAACACTGCAGCACTCCCATCCAATCAATCAATTGATCGGATGTTTAAGGGGCACTTATCATAGGTGCAGCACTATGCCAGAAACTACAGGATAAAAGAGAAATTAAGACTTAGTCCCAGGATATGAAGAGGTCCCGGGTGGGGAGCAGTGGGGTTCCTGCCCCCAGCTGCCCGGAGAACCAAAGGCAGAGCCAGGGCAACCAACCACTCCGCTATGGGAAGGAGCAGAAGTGAGAAGGCCTGGGCGATTCCTCCTCCTTCTGACTGGGTTCTCTGGAGTCCGGGGCTGAGGCACTTGAGGACTTGGTTCGACGCCCTCCCTTCGGGTCTAGGTGAGCAGAAGGCAGAAAGTGGAGTCCAGTCAAGGTCAAGGAGAGGGCCCAGTATCCTGGCTTCTGCCATGTCTCCCCTGCCTCTTCCCCAACCTCGACGGCCTGCTCTGGGCAGAAGTGGGATATCTGGAATAGCACAGGGAGGAGAGAGCCCAGCTACTCTGCCAGACCCCACGTTCCCGCCAGGATGTGGTTGTACTCAGGGAGTTGAATGCTGGGAATTTAGGGGGCCCTCGGGCCTCTTCCCCTTACCCTCTACTCCCCTCAAAAGCTGTGGCAGGAATGCCAGGGGGAGCTGGGGGGCTGGAAGGATGGATTTGTGTCCTACCCCCACATCCGCCCAGCCTCTGGAGGCAGCTCCCGCCCCGAGCCGGCCTGTCATCCCACATTGCTCTGATTAGCTATAATCTTTCTTTTTCAATTTCTCCTCCCCGAGACTAGGGAGCGAGAAAATCTCCCAGAAAATGAATAAATATTTCAATTTTCGGCGCAATCAGTCTGAGGAGCCGGCGCATGATGGAAACGGGGGGAAGGATAATGGTTTTCATTTAGATAAGATACAGAAAATTATTTAGTGAAAAATGAAGATTGATGAAGCCCATTGAAATTCTTTAAAATGCGATTTTTATTCTCAGCCTAGGCTGAATCTCCTTCCCCTCTCCGCTCCCCTCAATTCTATGGCCTTCTCCTGCCACCTACTCTCCCCCCATTTCCTCACCACTGTCCCTCCTCCCCCTGGCAGCCCTCTGCCCCACCCCCCTTTCCCCTCTCACTGGCCCAGTCCCTGACCTAGAGCCCTAGAACTCCCTTCTTTTTAAGGATGGAGGCTAAGGGGAGGGTGTCCCACCAAGCCCCCACCCCCATGTGTACCTCAGTCTCCCCAGACCCCTACTCCTTCCCTCCCTGCCTCCTCCCAATCCCTTGCTGAGCTTCCCCCAACACTCAGTTGCAATTTCCTCTCCCCTCCTGTCTATTTTCTCCCTTTCTTTTCTTTGGTATCCTCTGCCCCCACCCCAGATACTTGTTTTTACCCCTGTTCAGGTCTTGCTTTCACCCCTGTTCCAGGCAGGGAGGTGGAAGCTCTGTATTCCCTAACCGCTTCCCCCTCTCCAAAGGGAGAAAGGCACACACACACTTCTTTCTGTCCCCGATTTAATCCGCATGTCTCTCCAGTTTGCTAACTGCAGCTTTTGTTCCTTAACACTCATTTGTATCCATGTTGCTGACATGTGAGGGCTGCAAGAAAGGGGCAGACATAAGCTTGCCCCCAACACACACCAGTGCTGACCCAGCGGCCCCCTCCACCACCACCACCGTGGCCCTCCCTCTGCCCCCCTCCAGCAGCCTGGCTGAACGCAGTCAGAACTTAAGTCATCTTCCCAACTTTCTGCCAAGTGGCTGGGCTGGCCTGGCCTGCCAACCCCAGGGCCAGGCCTCCTCCTTTCCCCCAGGCACTGCCTCCCGCTCTTGGCTCACACCAAGGACCTGTGCCCTTCCCCTATCTTAAGTGTGTGTTGAGGAGGGCATGGGTGCCCTGTGGGGAAAGATGAATCAAGACCTGCCCTCACCCACTCAGCCTGCTCTGCCTTCAGAGCTGGGGAGGGGCCTGGCAAGGAGGGGAGGGGTCCAGCATAACACCCCACCCACAACCCAGGAAGAGGGCTGAGAGCAAAGCAGTAATGCCTGGGCTGTTCTACCAAGCTGACCTCCCAGATTCCTCCCCCCCAGACAGACCACCTCCTCCATTTTGTAGTCTGTACATCTCCATAGGTGTCTGCCTATATGAATGTCTGTTCAAGTTTCTTTGTTTGCTTGAGGGTTGGTATCTGTAGAAGGGTTTCTGTGTGTGTGTGTGTGTGTGTGTGTGTGTGTGTGTGTGTGTGTTGTGTCCTTGTAAACGTCCACCTGCATACATGTACCGTTTGAGTTTTAATGCTGGGGTGTATGAACGCCAGTATGTGCCAATTTGGGGGAGGAATCTGTCTTCCTCAGATGTGTCAGTGTCTTTGTGTATATGTGTCTGTCTCAGTGTGGGGGATGTTTGTGGGTATGTTTCTGTCTCAGTAGGTGAGTAGTCTGTCTCAGTGTCTATGACTGTTTCATGGTGGTGTGTGTCAATTTCTGGGTGTCAGCTCCATTTTTGAGGAGGAGGAGGAGCTCCACAGGATTAAATCTTCCTTAGAGTCAGACCAGGGAGGCTGAACCCACTCCTATAGACCCCAATCCCGGTTGGGCCCTTGGTTCCCTCAGCCCCGTCCCTCCCCCCTTCCCCAGCCCTGCCCAGGATACACCAACATCCTCATCCCTTTCAGCCACCTCCCTCGCCTCCCAGCCTCTCCCCTGCAAATTCCAAATATGCCCAGACATCAACACTTTCCCGACCCCAAGTGGGGTGTCAGTCGCTCTTGAGTTCCCCCCTCCATATCAAGCTAGCCTGAAGCTGCATTTGGAATTCCACTCTCCGCCAAAAGCCTCGCAGGCGGGGGTTCCAAATCCCCACCAGAGGCCCCAAGGCTCCCCTCCCTTCCTCTAGAGGGGGCAGCCCCAGGCAGTCTGGAGCCGGGGTTCAGACTCGGGCCCCCCAAGGGCTGGGCTAGAGAGGAGTATCCCCCCCGCAACATCTTTGGGAGCGTGGGATCCAGCTTTGCTTGCACCTCAACCCCGCAAATCCAAAATCCAGCCTTCCCCTTAGCCGGGACCCAGGCGTCCGGACCCCCGGCCTTAGAGGGGTAGGTAGGGCTGCGAGGCTCCGGAAAAGACTTTGAGCGTACGAGTCCCTTTTTCACTCCGACCTCCAGCCCTCGCGGCCCCAATTCGCGGTTCTCCCGCGCAACCCGAGGAAACAACTTGGGCAAATCAACGGAAAACTCATGCTCGCCAGCCCCGGCTACTCTGCGCCCCCTCCCTCAGGGCTCCGCGCGCGTACCGAGCCCCCGCCTCGTGGCGTCTGGACCCCGGCGACCCGCCGCGGGCCGCTGGGCACCCGGCGCTCCCCCTGCGGGGGCGCAGTCCCCGGGCCCCGGGGGGAGCCGAGCGTGCGGGGGCGGGCGGGGGGCCCTTACCTTGGGAGAAAGTATCGGAGAGAGTGAGGATCCAGACGAGGAGGCTCAGCATGCTGTCCGCCCGCCGTGCGCCCGCCCGCGGCTGCGGCCCGGAGTTGGCGAGGGAGCTAGAGGAGCGGGCTGGGGAGGAGGGGAGCCCGGGAGCCCGCCCCCCGCCCGCCCGCGCCCGCCCCTGCACACACACACACACACACACACACACACACACACGCACGCGCGCGCGCGCACACTCACGCGCACAAACTCAATTCCCTTCCCTCCGTTTCTCTCTCTCTTTCCTCCCAGTCCTGCTTCCCGTCCCGTTTCTCACCTCCCCCCCACCCCGCCCTTAATTATTTCTCGACTCTGGCTCTATCTCTCTGGGTCTCTTTCGATCTCTGTGCCGCTCTCCCTTTCTCTCCCCTTCTCTTCCTTCCCTCGCTCCCTCCCTCCCGGGCTCCCTCCCTCCCTCCCCCTGACGTCTACTCTCCCTCCGACGGCGCCTCCCTCCACAAGCCCTCCCCCTGCCCCCCCAGCGCGCGCGCACACACTCGCACCCCCCTCGCTGGAACTGAGATGGAAGGAGAGCAAGGAGAGAGAGGAATTGAGGGCAAAGGGGTAAAGAACGTGACAATCGCGGGCTCCGGGGCAGGCGCGGCAGGACTCCTGCCCACCCGCGCCCCCTCCCATTTGTAGACACGATCTTGGTCTCGGGCTATGGAACTAAGGAACTAAGCAGAGGAGTGTGTGGGGGGCGGGCACGGGCTGAGGATGAGCGTCTAGCCCAGAGGATGACTGGGTTAGTGGAGGGGGGAGAGAGAGAGAGAGAGAATGTTTTTCGGTGTGTGCCTGGGGGAGACAGGGAGTTAAAAAATATATAAAGATTTTTACCCCACCCCCACCCCGTTTTTAATCCCAGACCCGAAATCTAATCCCTAGTTTCTCCAAATCGAGAATTCTCAGTTGACTAATGAATGCTTGAGGGGGGAGGGGCACGCATTCCTCTCCCCACCTACAAAACCCAGAACCGAATCGGAGCTGCTCCTTGGACCTGCCTTCAGCCCCTGCCAGGAGGGTCCGCTCAGCTTCCGCCGGGCCGGGCTACGTACTGGGAGTCCTCAGCTGCCGGGAAGAGGCACAGTTGCCTCGGTCCTTTGTTCATTTCAGGCATCTACCCATCCAGAAGGAGAAGCTAGCCAGCTCGACGGCGGGAAGGGCCAAGGGCCTCGCCTGGCCTGGCCTCTCTCAAGGCAAGCCGGAGGAGAGGGCGCCCCCGAGGATCTCTAAGCACACTGGAGTTTGAGATCCTTTGGAGTCCAGAGATCTAGGAACTGGAAAGAGAGGGAACTCCTGGAGAGAGTAATGAGGACATTCAGGAGGGGATCTCCCCTTTCTTAAGGGCCCACTTTGGCAACCAGCTCCTCTCCCAACCCCTAACTACATGCTTCTGCTCACAGGGTTGATGGGGGTGCCTGTCGGTCTGGGCCCTGGGGGATGAATCGAGGGGAAATAACAGAGGAGTCACAGCAATTGCACAATTTTACAGTAATGCGCTGGTCTAAAGAGGTTTCCACCTCTTTTCCTCCCAGATTCTAGGTTTCCTGGGTCTCTAACATTCCCCGCCAAGACTTCTCCATTTTGGCCCCCGAAGGTAGGCGCATGGCTCTCTGGTGCCCTCTGCTGATGTGTGGCAGCCACAACTCCTCTTTCCTGCACGGATCCTGACACCAGCCAGTGGCGGGGGACCTGCGGCCTCAAGGCCACATGTTGCCCTCCAGATCCCTAAAGTGCGGCCCTGAACGGAATCCAAACTTCACAGAACAAATCCCCTTATTAGAAGGATTTGTTCTGCAAAATTTGGATTCAGTCAAAAGGCGGCACTCAAGGATCCAGAAGGCCACATATGGCCCCAAGGCTGCAGGTATGCACAGACCCAGAGAATCTTTCCTATGTTTGAAAACACATATGTGCAGGCAGACACACAGTTTAAGAATAAAGAGCCATGCCTAGCCCAGAGAAATAGGAATGCAGCCCAAACACACAGACACCAACACACAGACGCGTAAGGGCTTTCGTTTATTCATTCATTAATCATATATTCCACAGATACTTCTTCAGTGCCTGCTTTGTTCTAGTCACAATTTTAGGCTTTGGAAATACAACAATGAAAAAAACTGACAAAGTCCTTCCCTTTTAACATTCCATTCTGCAGCCTGAGCAAGAGTGAGACCCCATCTCTACTAAAAAAAAAAAAAAAGGAAAAGGAAAAGAAATTAGCTAGACAACTAAATATATCTATGTATATAAATATAAATTAGCCAGGCATGGTGGCACATGTCTGTAGTCCCAGCTACCTGGGAGGCTGAGGCAGGAGGATTGCTCGAGCCCAGGAGTTTGAGGTTGCTGTGAGCTAGGCTGACGCCACGGCACTCTAGCCCGGGCAACAGAGTGAAACTCTGTCTCAAAAAAAAAAAAAAAATTCCATTCTGGAGGAGAAGGGAGATGGTAGAAAAATATAAAATACTCCGGGTTGTGGTAAATGCCTTGGGAGACAAATAAAGCAGGATGAAAGGAAGAGGGAGTGGAATGGGGAGTGGAAGGGAGGAAGGTATTGCTGTCAGTATAGGTAGCCAAGGAAAGCTGCCCTGCTGAAGTGACATTTGAGCACAGACCTGAAGGAACTGTGGGATTTAGCCACTCAGGCATCTGCAGGGAGACTGTAACAGGTGAGTGCTAACAGCAAATGCAAAGGGCCTGAGGTAGGGGTGCTCGGAAGTATGGGTAAAACAGCCTTTTCTCTTTCCACTCTGCCTGAAGGTGCATGGAGGGGAGGGCCAGGGTGACCATGATTTAGGAAGATGTTAAAAAGAAAAAGGCCCTAAGCCAGGGAAGAGAATATTCTTAGCTTAGTGTTTCTTGCCCAGCTTCCAGCTTCTGATATTCAGGCTTGATAGCAACTCTCTGTGTAAGG
>NW_012151840.1:495695-498233 GCF_000956105.1 Propithecus coquereli
TGCCAGGCTAATTTTTTCTATTTTTAGTTGTTTGGCTAATTCCTTTCTATTTATAGTAGAGACGGGGTCTTGCTCTTGCTCAGACTGGTCTCGAACTCCGCAGCTCAAGCAATCCTCCCGCCTCGGCCTCCCAGAGTGCTAGGATTACAGGCGTGAGCCACCGCGCCCGGCCCAAGTATAACTTTTTTTTTTTTTTTTGAGACAGAGGTCATGCTATGTTACCCAAGCTGGTCTTGAACTCATGGCTCAAGGGAACTTCCCACCTCAGCTTCCTGAGTAGCTGGGACTACAGGTCATGCCACCGAGCCCAGCTTGTGAGGATTGAGTGAGTCAATATTCATACAGCTCTTAGAAGAGTGCTAGGCACACAGTGACCACTCAGTAAATGTTAGCTCTGATTATTTTGGGGTTTGGAGCTCCCCAAAGCAGGACCTTTTAAATCTTCCTCCTATGGATTTGTCTTCACCTCCATGCACAGAGCCCTGCCCAGACAGAAGCATGGGGGTGTGGAGGTGGAGGTAGTAATCCCTAAGGATGCTACTTCACCTGGAAAAAAGGAGAGATGTGGCCAAAGGTTATATATGGAGTTAAGAGAAATATTAATAATTTTTTGAGCACAAAAGCAAAAAGATCAAGAGGTCAGGGAGCGAGCAGGAAGGCAATTTATGACCATCAGCAGGAGAAGCCACCTTGAGAGACAGAAATGAATTCTTTGTCTCGATGAGAGCTAAAAACAGCAGAACAATTCTATAAATTGTCCTCTTTCCCCCTAGAGGTGGTAGAGGATTATGTCCCTGCTGCTTACCAGAGACAGAGGAGAGAAAGGCTGAGATCCTGATTTTCAGCTTGGAAAATAATCCTGACCCTAAAGGAGACCTTGATCCCCTAAGGGTAAAGGATCACCAGAAGTTGCTTTGTCTCCTCCCCTGCTGCGGAGCTGTAGTCCAGAGCGGCGGGAGATGCATCCCTTCTTCAAAAGTCCTTCCATCAAACAGGGCTCTTCCTCACTCCTTCTCCATTTTTCTGTCTGCTTATGCAGATAATAGGCCTGGTGATTTCCTGCTGTTCTACCAGCCCATTTTCTCTCATGCTCCTTTTCCTTAAGACGCTCAGCTTTTGCGATGTGTAAGAGTAAGGGCAAAGGCAAGGGCCTGCCTTAATGGCAGTGGGGAGAGACTCTAACCTGCACTGTGAGGGGAGACAGTGAGGCAGCAGGAAGAACAGCATCAGGCAAAGCACACTGGACCACTCCGGAGTGGCCAGGGGACCCTGAACCTGCATCCGGCCAGGCTGGCCTCTCAGTAAGGAGTACCTGGCTCTGCAAAAGGAGTGAGAAGAAGGATTCTGGGCCTGGGAACTGATGGTTCCTCAATTTTGCCACCTGTGCTTGATGTCTTACCAAGGACCAAGCACCACCTGTGCTTGATGTCTTACCAGTGGTCTCAGTAGTTGACATATTTGTCCACCGCCCTCCCACATCTGTGCAGGGCAAAGAAGACATTCCAAGGGGCCCGGGCTCCCGGGTGCATTTAAGATATGAGGCTTCCGGGAGGAAGCTCAGCAGAAACTAGGCACCCTGGGCAGTAGTGAGGTTACTAAGTGGCCATCCTCAGCCTCCTACAGAAGGGGACAGGGGACTAAAGAAGTCAGGTGCCGTGGAAGGGAGCGTCAGAGGATATGTGAGGAAGCAGTGCTACTATTGAAGTAGAAGGAGTAGAGGCTAGACCCCACAAGGAACTGTCTACTGAGAAGGAGTGTCCAAAATATTTAGAGAGAGAGAGAGAGAGATGGTTTGGATGGGTTGAAGCTTCTAAGAGGCAGGGGCTTAGAAAGGATGACCTTGGCAAAGACAGGTTCCCAGTGTGTATTTACCATGTGCTGGCATTGCCTGTGACCACTGAGAGCCATCCCATATCACCCATTTTCAGCCCTTCCCTTTCCATTGCTTCATATTCCAGCTTCAACATGGAGAGACAATTTGTGCTAAATGGACCGATTATCTCTTATTAGGTTTAATGAGGATTTCATTGCCTGAGCTCACAGGGATTGGAAGATCCCTGCTTCCGATGAGTAGCCTCGCTGAGGATACCTGCTCAGAGAGAGAGAGAGAGAAGAGAGAGTTAGGGTTCAGCAACCCCAGGCAGAGGCCCTGAGGCAGGAAGTGGGTGTGTGGGGGAGGGGAGAGTGGGGAATAGACTTAATTAGGAAAAAATGGAGAAAGTAATATGAATTAATGTCTCAAACGCCAAGCTGCAGAACTGGGTGAGGCCTCAGACAAAATGAAGTCCATTCCTCTTCAAGATGGTGAAAGGGTCTGTCAAAGGTCACGAAGAGAGTGACAGTAGACCCAGGACCAGGACCCAAGCATTTTGCCTCTCAGGCCAGGATTCACCCGTATGTCTTGCCAACTCCAACGTTCCCACCCTTGCACCTAAGACTCATTGCAAATGCTTTTATCAGCAAAGACATTCCTTATACCTACACGGTTCTGACCACTGTGTAGCTCTGGTCTCCTGTAGGTATCTGAAAATCAGAGAG
>NW_012151840.1:498903-504653 GCF_000956105.1 Propithecus coquereli
TTTGAGGTTGCTGTGAGCTAGGCTGATGCCATGGCACGCTAGCCTGGGCAACAGAGTGAGCCTCTGTCTCAAAAAGATAAATAAATAAATAATTAGTTCATTCACCCATTCATTCATCTACTCATCCCACAAACACATATTAAAAGCATACTCTATGCCAGGTACTGGGCTAAGCACTTGGGATACAAAGAAGAATAAAACACGCCCCCTTATTCTGCAAGAGCTCACAGTCTAGTGGAAAAAATGAACAGCAATTACAGCAGAGTTGGGAAGTGTAGAGATGGAAAAATGCCTGTGTTTATTAAGAATGCAAAACAGGAGTTACTGAACTCAGCTTGGAGGCATCAAGAAAAGTTTCCTAGAATGTTCAAAGTCTGAAATGTGGCCTTAAATAAGACAGTTCCCCACTGTGGGCCCCAGTTTCCTGCTCGCTCTGATGCTCTCACAGTACTGTGATGCTGTAATACTCCTTGTCTCTGATACAGAATCAGGGGCCGTTCCCTGGGGATGCCTATTGAGGGGTTCCATCAGGGCACACAGAGGTGTTCTGTAAATGCTCTGTGATTGAGAACTGTTTCTAGAAATCCTCGGGCCCCGTTTCCTCCCAAGGAATTGGAGCCAAGAGTCCTCCTGAGGCCCAGGGTCGGGGACCCCTTTCCTGACTCCACTCCCTTCACCTGACTTGGTGGGCCTCCTACACGTGACAGCCAAGCTCCAGGCCAGTGGTACTCCTCTCTGCTTCCACTGGCTTCCCGGCTTCTGTGCCAAGGAACAGGCCTTGCAATGCCTGCCAGGCAGGGTCTGGCTGCTGGCTCAGGTGGCATTTCCTAAATGGACAGATGGAGAATGTTAGTTTAATGTCTCTCCAGTGCTTCTATTCCAGCCTCCAAGACGGAGCCAGCAAAGAGGGCCTGGCACCAAGTCCCCTCTTCCAGGCACTGGCAGCTTCCCTTCCTCCACCAGCCCTTAGGCCTGAGCCTCAACACCTCCTCTGGCCCCACCCCTAGGTCCTCCCCATACAGCCTAGTCTAGGCTTTGGGAACAGATCCAAGGGAAAGCAAATTCCTAGAAGTCTGTCCCCCCACCAAAAACAGGACAAAGCAAAACAACCACAAACCTTGGCTACTCTGCAGTGGTCCTCTTTCAAGAATGGCACCCCTGCCATCCCGTTGCTCAGACCAGACACCTATGAGTCTGTCCTTGACTGCTCTCTCTTCCTCCCCATTCACGCCCGCTCAGTCTCCAGATCCTGTGGATTGGTTTTCCAATCCATTTCCCTCCATCTCCATTGTCACCACCCTGTTCCAGGGGTGTCATCTGTCTGCTCACACCCCTTTCTCATCAGCTCCGTTCTCTGCAGCCCCAGTGATCTTTCTCAAGCTCAAATTTGGCCACATCACTCTCCTGCTTAAAACTCCCATTGGCCTGAGGCTCAGACAGCATCTTTCCCTGGGCTCTGAGAGCCTGCCTAGGATGGCTTTGCCTTACCACCCAGCCTCACTTCTCCCCACTCGCCCTCCTGTCCCTTATATTCCAGCTTCACCAGGCTCCTCTGAGTTCCTGGCACTGGCCGTATTTCCCTCATTGGTGGGGCCTTGACACATGCTGTTCCCTTGGCTACAATATCGTTTTCCACCCAGGGCTCTATTCCCACCTTGCCCCCTAAGCTAGCATCATCCCTTAGACCTCACACTAAATGTCACTTCCTCATGGAAGCCTCTGTCATTCCTCCAAACAGGTTAGATCACCCTGTGATTGCCCCCAAGCACCCTCTATTTCAACTGGTAACATTCATCACATTTGTAATTCGATATTCAGTGTCTGTTTCCCCTCTGGATTACAAACCCTGTACAGGGAGAGACTGTGCCAGTATTGTTCACTGCTGGCACCAAGGTGCCTGGCACATAGTAGGCTCTTAGAACTTAGAAAAAGAGGGAGATGTTCCGGATTTTGAGTTCTCCAAAGGATTTCCTGGAGTATAGAGAGGGCTGGGCTCCATTTTACAGAGTACAAAGCCAGAGGGCTAGCAGTTGGACTGCAGGTGGAACTTCCCAACTCAGTAGGCATTCGGTAAGTCCAGGCGATCATCCTTCCAAGGAGCTGGAAGAATAAGAGCAGAAATGGCATAAAAGTTTATCTTCTGTTGTTCAAGATGAGTGTGTGTGTGTGTGTGAGACACTTATTATCTCGAATGTGAAAAAAGAATCCCAGGGAACAGTGAACAAAGCTATAAATACAGCCGAACATCGGGTGACATCACCTGAGCACAGTGCGGCGATTTATGGCCAAGTCACACGGCCCTAAAGTGTATTTATAACGGTGTAACTCACTAGTACTTCTCCCTGCCTGCCTGCACTCCCTCACTGCACTGTTTAGTGGTGGCCACGTTCCTTGTTCTTCTAGTGAAACAGGATGGCTGGGCCAGGCACCTGCTCTGGGGGCACTTGGATGCTCTGAGGAGTGGAACTGTCTTTTCAAAATACACATTCGAAAACCTGCTATGGTTCCGTGTTTCCTTGAGAAAGCAGGACGTTCAAGGCATGCAAAGCCTCTGGCCTCAACTTACCTTCTGGCTTCCTGGACAGCTTTGTTGGACAGTTTTATTCACATATGCCACATGGACCCCAATCCTAACCCATTGGTGTTTCCCCAAATAGTCCCCAGGTTTTTTTTTTTTTTTTTTTTTTTGAGACAGAGTTTCACTCTGTTGCCCTGGCTAGAGTGAGTGCCGTGGTGTTAGCCTAGCTCAGCAACCTCAAACTCCTGGGCTCAAGTGATCCTTCTGCCTCAGCCTCCCGAGTAGCTGGGATTACAGGCATGCGCCCCCATGCCCAGCTAATTTTTTCTATATGTTTTTAGTTGGCTGATTAATTTCTTTCTATTTTTAGTAGAGGCGGGGTCTCGCTCTTGCTCAGGCTGTGTTCGAACTCATGAGCTCAAACAATCCACCCGTCTCGGCCTCCCAGAGTGCTAGGATTACAGGCGTGAGCCACCGCACCTGGCCAGTCCCCAGGGTTTTACCCCTTTGTTCCTTTGTTCATGCTTTCCCCTCCAAGTGGTATGGTATATTTTTCTACCATAAGTCTCTAGTCTATATTCCTCCTTTAAGGCCTAACTCAGATGCAGCACCTTCCCCGAGTTGCCCAGTGGGATGACATGCCTTTCGGTTCTCTCTTTACAATGCCTTTGACTTTCCACTCCTTGAGGCCACCTGTTTACTATTGTAGTCATGTCTCTCCTCACACTGTGAGAGCCTTCCCCACACATCTTACTTCCTCCCTCAGGGTCTGCTTAGGATCTGCCACATGAAAGAAGCTCAAACAATGTTTTTTCAAAAATCAAGTATCTGTCCCTATCAGTCCCTCTGGGAACCCAGTCTCCCTTGAGCATCTACAACATGTCTGGCACCTTGCTAGACACTGTACAGGTGTTATTTTCAATCCTCATAAGGACAAGGCAGGCGTCACCACTCCCACGTCTTTGTAGGGGAACTGAGGCAGAGAGAGGTTAAGAAGCTTGCCCAAAGGCACACAGCAAGTGAATGTGACCATAGGATTCTCACCCAGTATGTCAACCCTACCATGTTTCTTCTGTTCCTGAAGATCTTGGGCTGTGTGTTCTGTAGCCTGATTTCTATCTGATATCCCAGAGTTTGCATTCTCTTCAAACACACCGAATACAGCCAACAGAGAGCCTGCCTCTTCACAGCTAGCTCCAGTGTGGCTCTCGGGCACTGGGGTTATCAAAGTGGAATTTTCTGAGGAAGCTTGTCAGAGAAGGGTTGCCATGAAAATAAGCAGCCCCAGGCCCTGTGTTCTGGGGGCCTTGCCTCATTTACATGGGGAAAAGAAAGCTCAGAGCCAGCTGAGAGACAGAGATAAACAGTCACCTGCCAGCCACTCAGCCCCTCTCCATTCTCTGCTTCTCAAAATGAATCTTCTTGGGCGATTTTACCATCATCTCTGTTTCGAATCTAAATGGAGAGAGAAGCAAGGTGAACTGAGTCTCCCCCTCACAAACACATCGTCGAGTACTGGTGGGGGCAAGGTGTCAGCGGAGTTCAGCTGGGCTGGCACCTGAGTCAGGGTCTCTTGCAAGCCGAGACTGGGAAGTGGGGACAGGTGCCAGTGGCGGAAGCAAGCCAAAGGAAATTAGGAAAATGATGTCTCTCCAATTCAGCCTGAACTAAGTCACTAACATGGGACTTAAATCATTCAATAAAATCCAAAATATTTGTCAAGCAAAGCGATTTTGTTGAGAAATTGCCATTCATATTATTAATTCTGATCTCTTCTATTATTGCTCATAATTGAAAAGTAACTAAAAATGATGGATGCTATTGCCGGATGCTATAGGGGTTCATCCCCACTCTACCTCCTCATATAGGTCACTTGCAACCCCAAATTTGGGTGCAGGACCCAGCACATCCATTACACATGCAGGGCGAAGTGAAGGAACTTTGACTTGGTGATACGGTTGGTTGCCCTCCTTTGATACTTTATTCCTCAACCCTGAGAATTCTCCTACTGCTCTAAACTTCCTCTGGCGAATACATTCCTATTAAACTGTGAGGGACTCCATATCCTGCCTCCCTCCTTCCCCCCTACCAAAGTGTATTTTAAAAGAGAGCTAGCACTGGGACAATGCTTTAACCAAAGGAATGTATTTCTGACAATGTAATTATAGACACCTTTGTACTTGATAAGGCGGTGTTTTGGGAGTATACAAGAAAGACCCTCTATGGCCCCTGAAATTATACTTAGCCCAAGAGTCTATAGCCAGAGGCAGACTTACCGTAAAATTAATGAAGCTCCCTTGTTCAGGGCCCTCCTAAGGCCCTGGGAAGCACCCTGCTAGTATGTTCGTGTGGTTCTGCATAAAAGATGCAAGAGTAAGATACTGTAACCGCAACTGATTAAGTCTGATGTCTCTTTCCATTATGATTTCCCTTCTATCCCACCTTCCCTCATGTCAGGTGGTAAATGAGCCACAGGCATTTGGGGAGTCTGGCTAAGTGGAAATTGAGTTGAAGACACATTTAGGTTGGATTAAAGGGCTATGTAACATGGCCACACTCACTTGCGTGTGTAGTGGTCGCTAACTCTCCTGGTGTAGGAATGCCTTCCGGGAATGTCCCCATAGCCACTGCGCTGACTCAGGTAGCATCACGCCATGTACATGCAGGACCAGAGGGTCATGGTGGCAAGAAATATCTTCTAGGGCCTGGGCTTGGAAGTAGCATTTGAAATGTATGGAGTCAGAAGCCAATCCATGGAAGAGTTTTCTAGTCACTAGATGTGTAACATTGTAAGCAGTGGGTTGGGTTCTCACTGATGCTTTGTCAAAATGGAAGTTTTCTCCTATCAGGAGTATGCTTAATAATATAGTGTATACAATTGCAAACATATCATATGAAAATGTTTTTCATGTATTTTTAAATGAAATTATTAGATAGAAATTATTTGATATTAAGAAGTGAATTGTAACATAAACTCAGATTATCCCAAAAGAGGTACTGCATTAAGAGGAAGAGGCCGATTGCTAATAGGCTCTTGGATTGTTTATTTTATTTATTTTTTTCAGTTTCGAAAGATCATATATTCTGGATATCAGTCCTTTGTCTCCAGTCTGTAGTTTGCCTTCTCACACACTTTCCATGGGCTTTCTCAGAGCAGAAGTTTGCCTTATAATCTAAAGGTGCCTTTCTAAGGCATTAAAGTGACTAATTATGCTTATTTTTTTCTCATAAT
>NW_012151840.1:504993-517798 GCF_000956105.1 Propithecus coquereli
TGAAGAATCAATCAAAGAATATACAGCCAAAAAAAGTAGAACAAAATTATATAAGTGTGTCAGGCAGTTAATTAATAAAAATTATGTTATTTTTCTGGAGTTTTAATGATTTTTGAATTGCCAACTTTTTAATATGGAACTTATTATGATTTCTTTTCTCACTTTTAAAATAAATTTTCACTTCTGTACCTAATATTGCATTTATAGTTTTGTATTCCTTTCTTTAATGAGAAATCTCTCTACCCAACCAGTGTAAGCTTCAGGCCCCATGAAGCTGGATTCACCCGGGTCCACAGCGTTGGTATTTTGTTAAGGCGGTGTTGAATGACAACAACAACGACCACTGCAGCGCTTTTCCTGACAGTTTGCTACGTGTCAGCACTACTCCAGGAGATTGACGCGAATTCTCTCATTTACTCATCTACCACTACATGCTTCCTCCCTTTTATAGGTGAAGGAACTGAAGTCCCAGAGTTGGTAGGTAACCTGCCCAAGGTTATTCAGCTGGGAGGCTGCAAAGCCTGGAGACAACATAGAAGCTTGTTTCCTCTCTGTTTCCCTCACCTTCCTTGACTCCAGGCGGGAGGAGGGAAGTCCTCTGACTCCACACAGCTGGTTTTATAGAGATGCAGCGAGGGCTCAGAGGGGTTGAGTAAGTTGCTGGAAGACACACAGCGAGCAAATGGCCGGAGTGGGATTAGAGCTCAGGCCGCAGGGTTCTCCCTCCCACACCACCAAACACTAGCAGTGGCCCTGCCCCTTCGCAGTCGCTCCCCAGGGTGGGGGTGGGTGAGGCCCGGGTGGAGGGGACGCTCCGCAGGTATGACCTAGTGGCAGCCTGGGCTGGAGTCTGGGAAGGAGATGCCTTCAGAACTCCGGCGTCTCCAGGGGCAGCGGCAGTGACTTAGCCTCCCCCATTTCATTAACTGGAAAATGAACTGGAGCCACAAAGGGCTGGGGGAAGGGGAGGGCCAGGGCCCAGCTGCCGCGGGGCGGAGGGCGGAGGGCAGAGGGCTGGCGTGGCGGGAGAAGGGGAGGAGGCCTGTCCGCCCGCTGAGGCCACGGCAAATCCCTGGAGGCCCAGCCCCAGCCTGCAGCCCCCTCCTCCCTGGGAGCCGCCCCTCCCCTCCTTTGCTCCCGGAGTCCTGGAGCCAAAGAACTTCCCGGAGCGAGGGGGGGAGTCTCCCCCTCAGGACCACCCCGCTCCTCTCTGTGGGCACAATGGGCCGTCAGATGGTGGGGAGGGGCCGAGACAGCTCTGCACCGTCCCATCCTCAGAGCCAAACCTTCCGCTCCCTGAGCAGAACAGAGGGACATCGAGAGTGTGGCCCTGGCGAAGGGCTGGCCCGGGGGAAAACGGGATTTTAAGAGAGAGAAATAAGAGACTCGCTGCCTTCTACAGTCCGGTCCACACACCGAGTTCCTGGTCCCCCTTTTCAAAGGACTCCCTCTTTCATTTGTCACAGGGTCCCCCTGAGCCGTTCTTCTCCGGTGCCACCCCAGCATCACACACTTCTGACCCCCAAGCTCGCCCCCTTCCTGGCTGTCCCCACTACCCTCCAGCCCATTCTGTATTAGCTGCTAGGGCTACCACAACAAAGTGCCGCAGACTGAGTGGCTTAAACCACAGAAATTTACTTTCTCATAGTTCCGGAGGCTAAAAGTCTCAGATCGAGGTGCTGACAGGCTTGGTTCCTTCGGAGACTTCTCCTTGGCTTATAGATGGCTGTCTTTTCACTGCGTCCCGGCATGGTCTTCCCTCTGCATAGCTGCGTCCTAATTTCCCCTTCTTAGAAGGACACCAGTCATAGTAGATTAGGATCCATCCTAATGACCTCATTTTAACTTAATCACCTTTAATCTTTAAAGAAAGACCCTATCCCCAAATAGTCAATTCTGAGGTACCGGGGTCGGGATATCAACCCCCAGGTCCCCAAAGCAAAGCTGGCTTTTTTCTCTGCGATTTGGGGGCTGCCTGTGGCAGAATCATAGCTCTTCAGCTCCTTTAGTCCTTTAGGAATCTCTTCTTCCTCCCACGATGTTTCGGTACTTTTAAATAATTTATTTTGAATAGTTCAAAGTTTCCAAAAAATTATGTAAAAATGAATACATTGAGGAGTCTCCTTCCTACCACCTCCGCCCACCCCAACCCTTACAGAGAGCAGGTTTAATTAGCTTCTGCTCCGTCTTCCCCATGTTTCTGTATGCAAATATAAGCCCACGCAAATGTATGTGTGCATATTCCTCCTTTCTTATAGGAATGGTAGTATTCACTGATTTACCCCTTGCTTTTTTCACTTAATGATATATCCAGGAGATTTCCCCATAGCTATACAGATGGCTTCACTTTTTCCTTTAACAGTTGCATAGTACTTCATTGAGTGGATGTAACGTGATTTATTTCACCAATCCCCAATAGATGGACACTTGGGTTGTTTCTAGTCCTTGTCCTCTTGAGAGGAATGTCTTGAAAACCTTAATCAGCCAAGGCTTCCCAATACCTGGGGAATATCAGGGCCTGGAGAGAAGGCAAGAGGGACAGCAGAAAGGGTCCACAGGTGTCAGGAGATGTGGTTTCTGGCTTTGGGTGTGTTTCAAACTAATGGGAGAGATACGACTGTTCTGCCCTGTGATGTCTTCTGTATGAAAAAGACCCTACAGAAGCTCAGAACTGACACTGCTTTGCTGATTCAAGACCTCTGGGATTGGTGATATCACTGAGAAGGGGCTAAGATTAGAAGTAAACGTTATAGGTCAATTTTTTCCCTCTGTTCTAGTTATCTCTGTAGTGTAACAGAATACCACAAATTTAGCAGCTTAAAACAACACACATTTATTTGCTCACAATTTTTTAGGTCAAAAGTCTGGGCAGAAAGAACGACAGGAAAGCTGGACTATGGTAATGGAGTGGGGGGAGGTTTGGCAATAAGTAGCACAGTAGATCTAGAGCCCCTGATGTTGGGGACAAAGGGGAGGCAGGTCTGGGAAAGTCTGGCAGGGCTGTGGCGTGGACATTGTCACTGGATTCTCTGCTTGGGGTCTCACCAGGCTGAAATCAGCGTGTCAGCTGGGCACGTTCTCATCTGGAGCTCAGAGACCCTCTTCCTAGCTTATTAAGGTCGTTAGCAGAATTCCGTTCCTTGTGGTTATAGGATTGAGTCTCTCAGCTCCTAGAAGCCAGCCCTCTCCATTGGCAGTTTACAACTTGAATGTCTGCTTTTTCAAGGCTGGCAGGAGATCCTTTCCCCTGCTTGGAGCCTCTTCCTTCAGGATGGGCCTTGTCCCTCTTTTAAGGGCTTCCACCTGGTTAAGCAAGCCCACTTAAGGATAATCTCCCTTTTCATGAACTCAAAATCAACTGGACCAAACTTAATTTGGGACTTTAATTGCATCTGCAAAATCCCTTTGCCAAGTTTGTGCGTGACCTGCCCTCATCACTGCTAAATCAACTCCCTCCCAGTACCAGCCAGACTCCTTCTCTAGACCCGTTTCCCCACACAGGCCAGGCACCCAGGCAGGCCCCATCCCTTCCCTCCTGGGAATAAATGTCAGCACCCGCATTGAACCATCTCCTATGGGATCAGGTCCAGCATTCCCAGCCTGGCATGCTCAGCCTCCATGCCATGACGGACCTTGAACCTAGGTTGTCTGGATCCCAGTGGCATGCTATTGCCACTACAGTAAATTCCTCTTTGCTCGCTTTGCATCTGAAACCTTTTCTTAGTGTTCAATCTAGCGTGTGTGTGTGTGTGTGTGTGTGTGTGTGTGTGTGTGTGTGTGTGTTTATCTGTGCATTTTGTATGCTTACCTGCACATGGTGCCTGGCTCAGTGCTTGCACTCAATAAATGTGAGCTAAATGGAGAATATAGTCCTTAGAGGGTCCTATATCTGCTCCAATTCTAATGAATGAAATGATGAAATATTCATTCTATCTTCATGCCTTCTCCCCTGTACCCAGCACAGTACAAGGCAAAAAGGCAGACTTTCAATAAATATTTGTGGAATTTAAACAGCTGATGAGGAGCAAGAGAGCAGGCAGGACTGGGTGTACAGATTCAGGAGGGTAGGAGGAGCTGGGAGCTGGGCCAGGGCTGGGCCCAGGGGATGGACTAGGGGACAGAGAGCCATCCACCATAAGTACCCCAGCCTGAGCAGACTTGGCAGGCAGGCTGAGTCTAAGTAGCACTTTCTTGCTAAGTGCTCTGTGGGGAGGTGTAATATGTCTCTATTTAAAATTAATTTTTCAGAATTGGAAGCCCCACTCTGAAAGGCAGTGCTCCCTCGGTGGTTTCTGGCAGGATTGGAAAGCCATAACTTTGGAGAGAAACACAATAAACCAGAAATTTCCTCCCAGGTGAGCAAGAAACTGCCTTTCTCCTTCTGAAGACAGCGTTTTCCAGAACTTTGCTCATCAAGTAGCTGGTTTTCAAGTCATTTCTTCCATTCCAGTCGACTGTCTGTCTTCCTCTCTGATGGATGGGACAGGGGCCTAGGCAATCCACATACAAGAGAGAAAACAAGAGTAATTTCTCTCTGGCTCGAGGCTGTGTTTCTGTATTTACATGTGAATGGAGTAGCATCAGATGCTTTGAAAATTTGTAGTGCTTGCTGCCAATAAGGAAACACCACCATACGGTGGACTTTGGAGAATTTGTTCAGTTCAACAAATGCTTATGAAGCATGTAGGTACTAGAGCTACAATGATTCATTCATTCATTTATTCGACCAGTATATATAGAGTGCCTACTATGTGCTAAGTATTGTACTAGGCATTGGAGAAACAGCAGTGATAAAAGTGATGAAAGCAGACCAAAAAATCCTTGCCCTTCAAAGGGGAAATAGACGATATTATAAATAAGTAAAATATATAGTATGTTAGATAATGGTAAGTACTAAGGAGGTAAATAAAGTAGGAAGGGGGTTAGAACATGTTGGGAGGTGGGATGTGTTTGCCAGGGCAATACTCACAGAAGAGGTGCCATTTAATAAAGACCTGAAGGAGGGAGGGAGTTAGACGTGCAGAAGTGCAGGGAAGGCGATCTAGAGAGAGCACAGCCAGTGTGGGGGAGGGCACGTTCAAGGTGTTTGAGGAACAGCAGAGGGGACAGTGTCACTCAAGCCAAGAGGGTGAAGAGAGTGGTAACAGATCCGACAGGCGGTGGTCAGAAAGGCAAGGAGGGGCCTTGGGGATCACTGTAAAGACCCCAGGCTGTTAATATCAACAAGACATGCAGCAACGGGAGGTTGTGAGCAGAGGAATGGTAATGACACAGCCTGACTTATGTTTTAACAGGAACATTTTGGCTGCCATGGTAAGAACAGACTGCAAAGGGAAGGAGACCAGCGGGGAGACTGTTCAGCAGTCAGTGCAAAGTGAGTTGGGCCAAACAGAGGGCTGGAGTCTGGATTTATTCTAAAGATAGCGTGGGCATGATTTATTGATGATTAGATGTGAAGTGTGAGAGCAAGAGCGGAGGCGAGGACGACTCCCAGCATTACGCCGAGCAGCTGGAAGGATGAAGGAAGACACTGTCATCCATTGAGACGGAAAAACACAGAAGGAGCACGTCTCGTGGGCGAGGGTGCAGGGAGGGAGGGAAGGACAGGAACTCGGTTTTGGACTTGTTAAACCTGAGGTCCCTGTTAGACACCCAAGTGGAGATGGCCAGTAAATAGTCGGATAACAGACTCCAGAATTCAGGAAAGAATATTCTGAGCAGGAGAGATAAATTTAGGAGGCATTAGCATATAGATGGTATTTAAAGCCATGAGACTGGATGAGATCACCTAAGATGTGACCGAGTGTGGATGAGACAAGAGAAGAGGTCCAAGGATTGAAATTGGGGGTGCTTCAATCTTTAGGGGTCAGGGAGAAAAGGAGGAAGCCATGAAGGAGAATTTGAAGGATTGGAGAGAGAAAATCAAGGCAATGTGGTGTCCTGGGAACCAAAGAGAGAATTTCGAAGGGGAAAGAGTGGTCAACCGAGTCCAAGGCTGCTGCTAGGCCAAGATGAGAACTGAAATGAAGAGTTCATGGGCGACCCTGACCTAAACCTTCTTGGTGGCACGGTGTGGCCCAGGCCTGGCCGAAGGGGGTTCAAGAAAGAACGAGAGGAGAGATATGAGAAACAGTGAGTGTAGACAGCTGTTTGAGAAGTTATGCTGTAAAAAGGAAGAAAGAAATGGATAATGGCTACATGGGGAAGTGGAGCCAAGCTTTTTCCTTTAAGATTGGAGAAATATTGCCGGGCGCGGTGGCTCACGCCTGTAATCCTAGCATTCTGGGAGTCCGAGGCGAGAGGATCACTTGAGGTCAGGGGTTCTAGACCAGCCTGAGTAAGAGAGAGACCCCGTCTCTACTAAAAATAGAACAAATTAGTTAGGCATGGTGATGTACGCCTGTAGTCCTAGCTACTCAGGAGGCTGAGGCAGGAGGATCACTTCAGCCCAGGAGTTTGAGGTTGCTGTGAGCTAGGATGACGCCACGGCACTCTAGCCCAGGCAACAGAGCAAGACTCTGTCTCAAAAAAAAAAAAAAAAAAAGAGAGAGATTGGAAAAATAAAGATGAATATGGTCTGGTCTGTCCTCAAGTTGCTTTAAGTCTAGGAGGGAGACAGGCACATAAGCAGAAGTGATGACATAGAGCTGTTCACAGGGTTCCATAGCAACACGCTCTAGAAAAAAATGTAAAAACTCCAGCCTAATTTAAGGAAAAAAATACTTTGAAAAGATAAATCCAAAATCAGGTCTTGAAAGATAAGTGGCTTTTATTCAGGGGAAGAAAGAAGGGAATGGAATTTCAGATAGAAGGAAGAATATAAATCAAACCATGAAAGTCTGAAACAGCTTGTTGTATGTGGCATCACAAAGAGTGAAGCTTTTCTCTTCCAGCACTGGCCTGCCTGGGTGCGACTCCCAGACTCTGCAAGATGTGTGACCTCGGGCAAATTACTAAACCACTCTGTGAATCAGTATCCTCATCATAAAGTGGGGGATTTAATAGAGTCTGCTTCACAGGGTTATCATGAGGATGAAACATGTGAGTGCCCGTGACAGTGTCTAGCACCTAGTAGATGCTCAATAAATGCTTCCTCTTCTAATCACTGCATGCAGACAATAAGGCAGGGATGGATGGAATATGAGATTGAAGACATCATTAGCCAGACATAAAGGGAGTTATATGCCATACCCAGGATTTTGCCTTCATCCTGGGGGCACTGGGAGCCTCTGCGTGGTTTTAGGCTGAGGAACATGATTGGATTGGTGTTTCAAGAGGCTCAATATGCCTGACTTGCGGAGGATGGTCATGGGGAAGAAGATTGGGGGTGGTATTCAGAAGACCTGGCTGTGTATTCCAGCTCAACACTCATCAGTGTTTGGGTCAGTTCCTTCTTTGAGCTTCATTTTGTTCACTGGGAAGTAGGGATTATAAAACACATCCAATGGGTTGCTGCGAGGAGTAAATTAAGTAACAGAATAAAAGTCCCTGGCCCAGTGCATGACACATAATAGATATCCAACGGATATTTGTTCTGATTTTAATATCAGAAATCTTACGTGGGAAGAGCTAGCTTCTCAGTTTCCCCGTCTTTATGCCCTGTCCCACCAGGCCAGCTCTCCTTACTTCTGGAAACATGCTAGGGACAGGTGGACTGGCTCGTGGACCTACACAGTGTCATTCTTGCTCTCTCCTGCTGCACTCGTCTCACTTCTGTAGCTGTCCACCTCTGAGCTGTGCACTACTGAGTCACCTCGACTCAGTGGTCAGAACCCTGACCTCCCCTCAAAGTGTCCACCATCTCCAAGGCTAGGACCACACCCACCAGCCTGGAAAGCAGGTAAGGAAGCTTCTAAGGTCACAAGTCTTTCCTTTATCTGCTGATTGTCATCAGACAGCTGTTGTTTTTCTACTGACCCTTGCCACATTGAACACCTTTCACTTTACATTATCATTTCACAACACCTCTGTCTTATCTCCAGGGTCTGGACATTTCCAGAAGGCACGAACTGCACAGTAAATATGTCTGAGTACCTGCCTCTGCCTCGCACAGCCCTCGCTCATGGCAGGGACTTGCCGTGGAATGAACTGAACGAAGAGTTGACTGATGCTCACGCAGTGCTGAAAGCCTGCCAAGCTGTGAATAAGTGTGAGTTGGTTCGATTATGAAAGATGGGAAATCATATCTTCTTTTTCAGAGCAGAACATAAAGCCTCCCAGCTGCCTCAGGCTTGCTCAGGCAGAGCAGGCAGGGCTATGACCTGTGGACCCAGAATTGTACCCTTGATAATCTACACGGCAGTCAGCTCATTAGGCCTCGCGGTCATTCCTGCCCTGGCTGCCCCCGCGGCCCCCCAGGGCAAGCTGATGAAGGAGGCAGGGAGCCTCAGTGGTCAACAGTAGTTCAGGGATCTCCTCCCAACAATGAGTTCCTGCCTCTACGAGTCAGCTCGAAACACTAAATAAGCCGATTTACAAGATCTTCCTCCTGTTCTCTTTTTTTTCTTTTGAGACAAAGTCTCACTTTGTTGCCTGGGCTAGAGTGCCATGGCATCAGCCTAGCTCACAGCAACCTCAGACTCCTGGGCTCAAGCGATCCTCTTGCCTCAGCCTCCAGAGCAGCTGGGACTACAGGCGTGTGCCACCATGCCCCGCTAATTTTCTCTATTTTTAGAAGAGACGGGGTCTCATTCTTGCTCAGGCTGGTCTTGAACTCCTGAGCTCAAGCAGTTCTCCTGCCTTGGCCTCCCAGAGTGCTAGGATTACAGGTGTGAGCCACCTCACCCTGTCCCTCCTGTGCTCTTGGCACACACTTTGTGCTGACGTGACAGCCACAGGAAGAGATGTGTCTCTGGCCTCTGGGAAGGCAGAAGAAGCCTGGGCCACATCTGAAGCTCCTCCCCTTCTCCCCAGGCCACGGGGAACCCAGACCAGCAGTCCTGCTGGACCAGTTCAGGGAGATGGTCTAGGAAGCCTACAAGGGGCAGGGGTGACGGCAGTTGGAGAGGAGAATTGAAGGTGTTGGCATGGAAGGAGAATTCAAGGGTTCTCTAGCCCAGCTCCTGGGCCTTTATATGGTATTATTGTTTATATATTATTTACATGGTTTAGCAGTGAAGTAAGTAGCGAGGCCTGGGATAGGTGAGTGACCTGGACAAGGCAAACACTTAGAGTGTGTGTAGAGAGGATGGAAGATGGCGCCAGCTCAGGCCTGCTGCGCCACCCGTCACCACCATTTGCTTCTGGCTGACGGTGGTGGTGGTGCTGCTGCTAAATGGATAATGGGGAGGATGTTGTTACCTCAAAACAAGTTAACCAGTGAAGACGAGTGTGCATATGTGTTTGTGGGTGTGACCCACTCCAATATTCAACTTCAAATGGCCACCTCTACTAAGATACTTTGCTACCATTACTGCTAATGATAATGACCATTGTCATACCAAAGGCTAGCAAAGCCACCGAGCACTTACCATGTGCCAGGCACAATGCTAAGTGTATTACATGGATTAACGCATTTCATTTTCTAAAAAATAGTTGTTACTATTCTTACCCCCATTTCATAGCAGAAGAAAACGAAAGATAAAGAAATTTAGGGACCTGCCCATGGATGTGTAGCTAGTGTCTTATTCAGCTCTGGCTGCTAAAACAAGTATCATAGACTGGGCAGCTTAAACAACAGAAATTAATTTTTCACAGTTCTGGAGACTGGAATGCCAGGGTGAGATCAGGGTGCCAGCAGATGGGGTTCTGGTGAGGGCTCTCTTCCTGGCTTGTAGCCAGCCGCCTTCTTGCTGTGTCCTCACATGGTGGAGAGAGAGAGATCATCTCTTTCCTGTATCTTAGGGCACTAATCTCATTCATGAGGGATCCACCCTTATGACCTAATTACCTCCCAAAGGCCCCACTTCTACATACCGTCGCATGGGGAATTAGGGCTTCCACATATAAAGTTTGGGGCCACACAAGCATTCAGTCTACAGCAGCTCATAAGTTCACAAAGCCAGAATTCACATGTGGTCTAGTCATTAGGGCTGTTCACAAATACTTCTCTCTTTCCAGGTTAGAATTTGTTGTTCAAGCACGACTATGAAACTTGCTCTGGCCAATAAAATGTGAGTGGAAGTGTCACTTCAGGCCAGCTCTAGGAGCCAAGGCGTGCGCTGCTATTTTCTCTTTCCCCTCAGCCACCATGATGGGAATAACCCATGCAATGCTGTGCCATCAGCGGGGCTCCCAGGGGGTGGGGAGGATGATGGTGGGATGGAGCAGAGCCCTCTACCAACCTGTGATGTTGCACAGTGAGAAATTAAGCCTTTATGGCTGTGAGCCACTGAGATCACAGGGCTGTTTGTTATCACAGCAACACAACCCAGCCCATCTTGACTGAATTGGAGCAAGGCTTCTCTGGCACAGAGTAAACACTCAAACCCTGCCCCTTGCCATCTCCCCAATTTCTCCAGCTGAGCTAGATATTCCCCGGATGGGCTTAAGCAGCGCTCTGGGGTGGCATCAGTCAAATTGTGTGTGCATTCTTCTCTCCTGCATATGACTGAACCCATCAGGGCACATCTCTCCATCTTTGGCTTCTCAACATCTAACACAGAGCCTGGGACACAAGAGGTGCTAAATGCATGCTCACTGAATAATGCCTGTAGGAAAAGGACCCTGGGCACTGCAGTGTTGCCCTGCAGGACAAACTCCAGGTGGCCAAGAAGGTCAGCCCATCTCTGACTCCACATTCTTGAGAGGTGACGCAGGAGGGTTACTTTCTCCAGTAACCTCATCCCTGGGGACTCTGCCAGGTGGCCTGGCACCTGGGGAGTCTGCCCAGCTGGCTAGCAGAATTTGTGTCACTCTGTGCAGACCTCAGCAGTAAATCAGCAGGTGTGAGGAATGCACCCCAGAGAGTGATCCAGCAGTGGCACGAATGAGTAATTTACAAAGCCCATTAAGGCGGCACAGAATTACTTATTTATGGGAACTTTTTGACAGATCTGCGGCTTAATCATTTATCCCTGCGAACATTTAGCCAGGGTCATTGGTAAATAATTCACTTATTACACACTCTGGAGTGGTTTATGGTACTGTGACTTATGATCTCACATGAGTTCGCAGCTGGGGAATTGGAATGTGAAGGCCAGGGAGGGGAGGGGGAAGCTCAGGCCTTTCGGATGCAGGAGGAAGGTGTCCAGGCCCCAGCAAGAAGGGCCTTCTTCTCTAAGTCAGACTGATGTTGCATCACAGGAGGATTTCAGTCCCTGGTCTAATCTTTGGGAAGACAGAGAGGGAGGATGTAGGTGTTTAGAGACTGGTCTGAAAATGCGAGGTTTTAGCTCTGGGCTAAGTGAGGACAAACTCCAGCTTCACTAGCTCTCCGGGGCCCACTGGGGAAATCCAAATGCCTGACATTTAAGACCCTCCAAAAACTGCCCCGTTCCTTCCCAGTCTTATCACTCATTGCTTATCTCGGCATGTCTCCCCTCTCCCCAGGCATTTGCTTCACTGCATTCCTCTTGCTGGCATTGACCTTCTCTTCCCTTGTGTAACTTTGCTACTTCGCTTTCAGTTTAAAGCTCACCTCCTGCATGAAGCCATCCCATACTACCTGAGCCACGTTCATCCCCTCTATGAAGTTCCTAAAAACTTACAAAGCGCCATGCATACATTAAACATGTTACATACACCATTAATTACTATGCTCCCCTGGCTAGACTAGGTGTCCCCCCAGGACCAGAACTCAGAACCCACTGAACATGGTCCCCACTATAGCCAGCCTGTCCCACAGTGAGTTAAATAAACTTGGGCTGTTGATGAAGATGGAACGACAAAGATGACCATGAAGGTTGTCAGGTTGACTTCCTCAGCATCCCACACGGCTTCCCTTTTCTCTCTCACATCTTTTTTTTTTTTTTTTTTGAGATGGAGTCTCACTCTGTTGCCCCAGCTAGAGTGCCGTGGCGTCAGCCTAGCTCACAGCAACCTCAAACTCCTGGGCTCAAGCGATCCTCCTGACTCAGCCTCCCAAGTAGCTGGGACTATAGGCGTGTGCCATGAAGCCCAGGTAATTTTTCCATTTTTAGTAGAGATGGAGTCTCACTCTTGCTCAGGCTGGTCTCAAATTCCTGAGCGCAAGCGATCCTCCCGCCTTGGCCTCCCAGAGTACTAGGATTACAGGCGGGAGCCACTGCACCTGGCCTCTCTCTCACATCTTCCCCAGGCCCCAAAGACAATGGGACCATCTTCAAGATTCTATAGGTGGATAGAGGCTATACGTGGATAGAGGAGCTCATGCTGGGATGGAGGAGGAGTTTGGCAGGTTCACCAGGGAGGAATCAAGTGCAGAGGGATAGGGAATCCAAGTGCAAGTGCCAAGCCCTATACTCTCATTGAAGATCCTTCCCAAGCCACATCTATCCTGCCCTTAACATTCCAGGAAGATACCGTAGAGTCCAGATGTGTTTTCCAGAGTTCTGGTTTAAGGGGATTAGCTTGGCTTCCTGAATTTGAGGCAGCTAAATAAGGTCTTCTCCCTTTGTATTAATACCAATTGTTGAGCAGATGGTAGAAAGACTCAGCAAGATGGTTTTCCCTAATTTTAGATCTCCAATGGGAAGAAACAGGAAATAATTTACTGTCTCCCATCTTCTGCCTAATGTCTCTTACCCACCAGGAAGTCCTTCCTAAAGTCTAGTCTCAAGCAGTCTTGCTGTACAACAGAAATTAATTTTTCACAGTTCTGGAGACTGGAATGCCAGGGTGAGATCAGGGTGCCAGCAGATGGGGTTCTGGTGAGGGCTCTCTTCCT
>NW_012151840.1:517848-521378 GCF_000956105.1 Propithecus coquereli
ATAATTTACTGTCTCCCATCTTCTGCCTAATGTCTCTTACCCACCAGGAAGTCCTTCCTAAAGTCTAGTCTCAAGCAGTCTTGCTGTGATGGTCAAGAAGGCCACACAGGATATTCAGGCACTTGGCTCCCAGGGGAGAAAAGCCTGGTCCCGCCGGAGATAAGCTGGGAGAGGAGAAAGGACAGAAGCAAGGTCATTCCTAAACACAGGGCTCCGATTCGTCCCTGAAAGCCCTCTGGACATTAGGGAATTTTAAACAAGTCTCTAGTCACTGCCAAGAGTGGCCAGAGTCACATGATCTGTTATTATATTCATATACTTTTTTGTGTTCCCCATAACAACCATGTCAAGTAGGTATTCTTGTGAGCTTCTATCATGGACTCAGTTGTGTCCTCCCCAAATCCTTGTATGTTAAAGCTCTAACCCCCAGTGTGACTGTCTTTGGAGAAAGGCCTTGAAGGAGGTAATTAAGGTTACATGAGGTCATAAAGGTGGGGCCTTAAACCCCAAAGGACTGGTGTCCTTGTAAGAAGAAGAAGAAACACCAGGAATCTCTGTCTCTCTCATTCTTTCTTCTTCTCTCTTTCTTCTCATGCACACAGAGGAAAGGCCGTGTACGGAGGAAGCGAGAAGGCAGCCACCTGTAGGCCGGGTAGAGAGGCCTCACCAGAAAGCCACCGCGCTGGCACCCTGAGCTTGGACTTCAGCCTCCAGAACCGTGAGAAAGTTAAATTTCTGTGGTTTACGCCACCTGGTCTACAGTGTTCTGTCAGGGCAGCCCCAGCCGACTGGACAGCTTCCTCTTATAGGTGAGGAAATTAAGGCTCAGAGAAGTGAAATGGCTTGTCTAAAGTCACTCTAGTAGGTAGCTGTCAAGGTTTGAGATTAGGGCTGGATCCCAGTGGCCGTACCAGATCCTGCTGGCTCCATCCTGGGAATGGAACTCGGAGTCTGGACGTTGCATCTGGCAGGGAGCCCTCCCGCGGCGGGCACCCCTCATCCCTTACCCCTCACCCCTTCGCGCTGGCCCTGCGCTCGGGACCCCGACCCCGCACCCGCCCCCTACTTCCGGTTGCGCCTGCCCTGCGCGCGGGCGCGTGTCCGGTTCCGCGATGTAGTGCTGCCATCTGCTGGCCGGATTTTCTGTCCTCCTTTGTGTCTCAGTGTCCTGTCCACCTTCCCTCCTAATTCCAATCCCTTTCGCGCTCTCCTGAAGGCAGGTGGCTAATACGATAGGTCTTTGGCCAAAAAAGGCAAAAAGATAAATAAAGAAAGGAGGTACAGAGAATGACCCTATTGGGTTTGAGAAGAAAATGGTTTACAAAACGGAAACGCTTTTTGCTTCCCAGGGGTGCATTCCACGCGGAGTGTCCAGCCAGATGCTCCGAGTCTAGGCCAGAGGGCTCGGGAGGTCCGAGGCAGTGGGCATGGTGCCCCTTTGCTCTGACCACAAACAGGGGCACTGAAGACCTCTCTGTGCATCCTGTGGAGGTAGGCAGGAGCTTCTGGAAAGCTCGTAGGAAAAGCCTATCAGGAATAAAATACGTCCCTTATGTCCCTTTATTCCAAGGAATGAGGGTGATCTTGTTGGCTGGTTTCTGTCAGGCACCCTCCCGCGGTGGGCTGTGTGGTAAATAATCCCACTTCATTTGACAGATGAGGAGACTGAGGCTGAGAGAGGATTATCAATCCACAGATTAGCATGGATGAATGACGTAATACCTTTTTTTTTTTTTTTTGAGACAGAGTCTCACTCTACTGCCCTGAGTAGAGTGCCGTGGCGTCAGCTTAGCTCACAGCAACCTCAAACTCCTGGGCTTAAGCGATCCTCCTGCCTCAGCCTTCCGAGCAGCTGGGACTACAGGCATGCTCCACCATGCCCGACTAATTTTTTCTATATATTTTTAGTTGTCTATCTAATTTCTTTCTATTTTTTGTAGAGACGGGGTCTCGCTCTTGCTCAGGCTGGTCTCGAACTCCTGACCTGCTCAGGCTGGTCTCGAACTCCTGAGCTCAAAGGATCCGCCCGCCTCGGCCTCCCAGAGTGCCAGGATTACAGGCATGAGCCACGGCGCCCGCCCGGGGACATAATACCTTTGGGGTGAGGCTGTTGAGCCTGGAATGTACCTCAAGGGCATCTGAAAGCTCTGACTCATCTCAGGTCAGTGTGAAATATTAAAGTCAGTGCTGAGGAGGGCCCCTGCTTTCTTCTCCCACACAAACCCTAGCTTCAGCATCTCTCTGTAAGGTCACCCAGAGGCTAGTTTATTTGGCTAAGAGGCACACACAGCAGGCACAGCCACAACCAGTGGCTGGTTTCTGCTCTCCTTTGTCCCCAAGGCTCAAGGCAAGAGAAGCAGATTGGCGAATGGGAACCAGGAGAAGGGTCCAGAGAGGAGGAATGGCCAGGGGCACGGAGGGTAACAGGAGAAGGGGAAGTCACACAGAAGGAAAAAGTATGCCCAGGTAAAATACAAAGATCAGAGGACTCTGAGCTTACAGTTACCAAGCTGTGTGTCTTCAGGGAAATTTTTCATCTGTAGAGTGGGCACAATACAATTGTACCTACCTCATAGGATTATTCTGAAAATTAAGTGAGATAACATGGGTGGTACCCCAGCGTTCAACTCACAGTCAGCCCCCAGTAAGTGTTTGTTGAATCTGAAACCATGAAAAGTAGAGGGCTGATTTATTGACCCCTCATCTCTTGTGACAACTAACCTAGATTAACCTTAATTTTTCGGGTAACCGCTCATTACCAAGCACCACAACACCTACTGACCCAGGGCTCCGTCCCAGCCCCAGCCATTCCCATAAGCAGGGAAGTGGTCTCGCTCCATCCAATTCTGCTCCTCCCAGGCGCCGGCTTTGCCTCATTCCTCTAATTGCATCAGCATCACAGAAGCTATGTCGTGTATGCCAGAATGCAGCAGGTACTAATTAGGAGTCACACACATTCAACTGGAAGGTGGTAATTTTGGTAATTTTGTTTCCTGGAAGGACAACACATTTGCATGCATTTGCAACATGACTAAAGAGCCTTGAATTTCCAGGAATCTGGATGATGGTCCAGGCTTGGTCACTGCCTGTGTTATCTTGGGCAAGTCTCTTTCTTCCTTCAGTCTTAGAATTTTCATCTATGAACTGAAGATATCTCTAAGCAGGGTGACCAACCATTCTTGTGTACCTGAGACTGAAGGAGTTCCCAGGGTGTGGGACTAAAACCAAGGAAATCCTGGACAAACCGGCACGAGTTGTCTTCCTGTCTCTGAGTCTCTTTTTCTCTAATACTCTATGTTTCAATCAAGGGCCTACCCAATTTTACCTCTTGGAAATGCTTTCAGATGCAAGACATAGAATACTCAACTAAGCTCTTTACATAGGCTATCTCATTTTTATTCTGGAAAGGGAAATTGACATTATCTCTGACTTACAGACAAGGAAAGAGACTTCAGAGATGATCAGCCCAGGGTTACACAATGACAGAGCTGAGATTCCACCCAGGTTAGTCCGACTTCAGTGGCCTTACC
>NW_012151840.1:522088-523535 GCF_000956105.1 Propithecus coquereli
CAGACTTTCTAGACATTTGAACTGATAAAGAAAATGGGTCTAGACAGACATATGGTTCTGTCATTCTTGGAGATTTTTTGATTTAATTCTCTATTTTTATAAGTGAGAGACTGAGACTAGGAGGATGACATGATATGTCCGAAGCTCACACAGCTAACTTAGCACCTCTTCTTTACCCCATGAAACAGGTACAGCCAGGTCAAATAATCCCTTCTTGAATGGAGACAGGGAGGTGATCTAAATGTTTTCAGGTCAGGCTGCAACATCTCCTGGTGGATCCTGGTTTACTGTCAGGCGACATTGTCTCACTCTGCGGTAGGATGTAGGTAAACTGTGAAGAAATCTAGCTTTCCTTTTTGGAATAAAACATCAGATTCAATTCCAGTTTTGCCAGTAACTAGCTTGATGATCTCGAGCAAGTTGTTTAACCTATCTAGGTCTCAGTTTCCTCTGCTATCAAGTGAACATAATAAAAATGCTTACCTTGCATAATAGTTGTGAGGGGTAAACTGGGGGGGGGCTCCACGTAAAGTGTTTTAGCACAAACACATATCCCAGAGTGAGCACTGAATAAACCGTAGTTGTGATTGTTACTATCATTATTAGATTGTGGTGAGCTGAAGTGGAATATTTGACTGTGTGACTTCTCCACATTTTTCTCATCTTTGCCCTAGAAGGGGCTCTACAGCTGCAGAAGGTCACTGGTGTCTGAGGTTTGCTTTTGCACTGCTCCTCCGTCTCTCCCGACACATCCTTCTGCCTGTTTCCGTCCACTCAACCTTCGCAAAACCTTGCACTTGGCCCAGATGAGCAGCTTGTTGAGGTCAAGGGGCTGACCCGCTGGAATGCCCTGACATTCTACTCTTGAAACCGGTGACTCTTCATTACTCCTGGCAGAGGCTGGCCTGTCAGTCACTGGTAATTAACGGAGCCTGGAGATGAGCTGCTAGAGAAAGGGCACTCACCACTGCCTCCCACATGGTGCCTTTCTGGTGTGCTGGAGCCAGTTCAAGCCCATGGTTAAATATTCAGGAATCTGGCAAGTCAGTTGTTAAACTGTTAAATATCCAGGGATTTTGTGAGCCAGTTGTCAAGCTGTTGGTAGCCTGAAATCAATCATGGTGGCAGTATTTACACCACAGGAATCAACAAACACTACAAATCAGGATGCTGTTTCACCCTGCAGCCGCTAGTTCACCAGCACATCACTGAACAAATCCTTCTCCTCCTAAAACTTGCTAGCTGAGGGGGAGACCACAGGATTCTGGGCTTGACATGTGATTAACACCCATGTTTTAAGAAAATTAATTACTTTAGTTATAAGAGTAATACAAGCTTGTTACAAAACATTCAAATAATTAAGGACAATAAAAACTAAAAAGTAAAGGTCTCTGCCCATTTATCCCTTCCAGTTGCAGAGATATCCACTCTTATTTGTTTTATTTTA
>NW_012151840.1:524375-527213 GCF_000956105.1 Propithecus coquereli
AAGTCCTGTCCCTGCAGGCACAATCTATAGCCACTTATTGGTGGTGTCCCTTCACCCCAGTAGGAAGCCTTCTTGGGTGGGATCTCATCGAGATGGCTCTAGTGTGGCTGCTTTCCAGAGCATGAACGTGGCTCTCAGGAAATGTGTGCATCCTTGCTCTGCCAAATGGCTGGAGTGCAGCTTGCCCCAATGCTGACCCCTGTCTTCCTGCCTTCCTCATGTCCAGCTGCAGCCATGGAAAGTAGGTAGCTGTCATCAGCCCATAACTCCTCCTGTCTTGTGCAGAGGTACATCCAGGTGAGCTGTGATTGCTGCAGTTCAGCAAGCGTGCAGTCTCTTCCTGTAGGCACCTCCAGTCTTTGTGAATTATTCTTTTGGAACTTTTCTCTGTTGATTTGTGTTGGGAGGAAGCCCCCTACTTCTCCTCTTTCCTAGTGGTGGGAAAGAAAAGCATCATAGGACCCTCTTTGTATGAGTAACTTAAACTTCGCTGTGAATTTGTAGTCTTCCTTACAGGGAGGGGCTGGAACTGGGTGAGCTTTTGTCATCTTTTCCTAAATCCCACAAGTTGTATTTGGCACTTCCCTTTAGAATGTAGGGATATTTACTACTTGCTATTTTCAGATTTAGGGCTTGAGCTGAAATTTAAAGACAGTTCATATATAATTTTATTAAGCAAATTGGATTATTCTCACATATTATGTTACCATTTGCTTTTATTGCTAAGCAAAATATTATATCTTGGGCATATTTCTTTGTCATTACAGAGATCTACCACTGCCTCTTTTTTAAAAAATGTATCTTATTTGTTCTCACACATTTCTCTGTTTTGCTGTCTTGTGTGCATGACCATTTCGTAAACAAGGGCTTTCAGAACTGCTTAGCATAGCAAGCAATGCTTTTTCCTCTTTATGGTTTTGCATTTCCTTATTGTTATTGGGTGTCTTAAAAAAGGTTGGAAAACTTGAGTGTGTGCCTGTGTTCCTTAGCAGTTCCAAGCAGCACTAACCTTTAGGAATAGTTTAGTATTTCTACTGAATATATCACCATGTATACTGTGATGATATATTTAATCAATCCCCTATTGATGAACATTTAACTGTTCCCATTTCTTCCCAATTATAGACATTATACTGAACATCTATCTATCTTATATTCTTGTATACTAACTCCTTGGTTTTAAGTAAGCAAAACATTATAAAATGTGATCCTTTCCCCCAGAACACTTTTCTAGAAACCTCTTTTGTAATCAGAAGGCAGAGGGAAAGGCTGGAATTAGGACACATAGGTACTCAGAAAGGACCTTTGAATGATGGTGACTCTGTTAACCTTCCTTTTTAGCAGGAATTTCTCTAGAGTTGGCACCTGGTGCGCTTGGAATCTAGACCATGGCCCATTGATCTGAGGCCTAAACAGGACAGAGTACTTGTGCAGAACCCAGGGCAGAACATTCAGCAGGTACTCCATAAATGTTTGTTTACCCCACAGCACGTTGGCCATCCTTATATAATGGCAGGCAGCCCAGAAACAGTTGTACATAATTATAACTCAGTCGGATTGACTTAGCTGTAACTTGTAAATTGGGCTTGTTTTCTACATCATGCTGTTCACTGAGTTAGATCTTCACAGCTCACCACCCCTGCTGTGGTCAAGTGACTCCATGAAAAACTCTTGGCCCAGAGTGTAAATCCTTGGGGCACAAGGGAGGAGGTAGCCACACAAAATGTGACCAGAATATTACTTTTTGAGCCAATGTCTGGGCCAACTCACATTTAAAGGAATTGTAGTCTGGGAGAAAAATGCTACTGAAAGCATTCCAAATTTTTGACCAGGAGGTATTTGTCCTTACAGTGCAATCTATCTTAGACTACCTGGTTTCAGTGTCTCTCCTTGGCCGGGCAGAGAGTCCAGAACAAACCCTTCCTTCTCCTTCTGTCTGTATTTGTCACAAAATCCTCCTTTCTTTGGTCAACTGGGCTCTCCTATGTACCTCTCTGCCCTTCTAGGCATCTCCCTACTGTGAGGCTCTCCCTTGCCGATCACGTGCACACACACACACACACACACACACACACACACACACACACACACGCGCGCGTGCGCGCGCACCCCTCCAGACCTGTGGCCTTTTTCGTTTTAGTTGCACTCTGTTCCCTGGGAGGTGTAGCTCACCCTCCCTGCTCACATACACTATTGTCATTTTCCTCACAACCTTCAGCACCTTTGGGAATTGCAGGAAATAACATTTCCCATTGCTTTGCACATGGTGTGCAATTAGTAGAGGCAACAATTCCCTGGCCACCACACATCCGCATCTCTCATCTTTCTTAACCTAGCTGGCAGACATGCTTCTTGGATCCTTCCTCCAAATCCTGCTGTAAAAGAATCAAAAACACATCCAAGGTGATGATTGTGAACATCTTGGAGTCAGGCACTGGGGCCGTGATTTCTGGATTCTTATCTCCCGGGATCAACAGTACTCAAGTCTCTGGTTTTAAGTCTTGTGTTGATGCACTGAGTTCCTACTTCTGGTCAGTGTCATCTTTGCCTGGATAACTCGACTCATACTTCAAGACTCAGCCTCAGTGCCAACCATACCAGGAAGCTTATCTTGAATATCCAGCTGGGATAATGACCCTATCTTCGGGCTCTCAGTGGTGCTGTGCTTACCTCCATCTTAATGCTAGCCACAGTTTGGAGGGTGGGAGGGATGGGGATGTAGGTTTGTGATATGCAGCACACCACTCTCCTTCGTGGGCAGCACACTTCAGGAAGACATCACTCTAGGGAGAGCAAGGCTGCCTATGGCCAAGGAGCAGATTCCTAGCCCTGCCTTCA
>NW_012151840.1:527903-530641 GCF_000956105.1 Propithecus coquereli
AGTTGAAACAGACCCAGATAATGTTTTATGTAGCTTTTTATTATATTGGCAAGTGATTATCTGCCAACTGCTTTTCCTATTTTTGAGGGGGGAAAAGGCAAAATCAAAATAGAATCTGTAGGAAAGCAGAAGACAATCTTGGAAAATGTACAGGGCTGGACTTTGACCCCAGGCTGACACAACTACTCGATGGGATGGCACACTGTCCCGTCGTTCCTCCTGGCTTTGAGTCCAGTTTAAGTAAGAGAAGATCCATCAGTCTTTCATACTATGACATCGCCATTCTTTACTTTATAATTTTGGTTTCTCTTTTATTGGCTGGAGAATATCTTCAGATGATTTGTTTCAAGAGTGGCCCGTATGTGGTAGGTACATGTTCTGAAGCCTTTTATTTCTGGTATTTGTTTTTATCGTTTGGTCCTACATACAGAAAGCAATTTGGCCCGGTATTCTTGGGGAGAATTCCTCTCACACAGTACTCTCTAGCTCTTGCTTCGTCAAAAAATAAAGGCACAGAAATCTGACATCAGCATTCCAGAGAGTTGGTGAAAAGATTGATGATTTGAGTAGTGGGTGGGCATCGTTCAAACTGGTCAAAAGGCAACGTCCACACTGTAGCAGCGGATGTCCAGGTCTCTGCTTGGTATGGATTTGGCATTTCTGAACAGGGTGAGGGGAGTGTGGAGGGGAGGTAGGAAAATTACTTTGTCTATTTATTCTCAGATAAGCCACCTGCTCTGGTTTTCCCAACATACCCAAAACGTGTCCTTCTGTTCTGTTTTTGTTTTCCAGTTCAATTCGAATGGCCTTAAAATTCGTGGAAATTCCCTTTGCTTTCTGACAGTAGGTTGATTTTTTTAAGTTTTCATTTTCAGTGTCATTATTAGGTAGGTTTGTCTTTTACTGGGACTTTATGGGTATTTAGTGTGAAGCATCAAGAGACTGGGCTGAGGGTAACTAGCCTGATGCTATTTTAATGCGTAAATCTGGCTATGAAATTCAGAAAGCTTAATCAATCTGCCATAAAGCTGTCATTTGGTTTCACAGGGAAGGTTACTCAGGGCTATAATGAGAAATGATTTTGAGCCATGTAGGGGTGGGGACAAGTACATATGTACTGGTTGCTGGTTTCAGGGCCTTTTCTCATTCTGTTCTATCTCACTTGATGGTCAGTTGGGAAGAAACATGAGCAGTGCCCCCGCAGACAGGGTGATCTTCTTTCTGCCATTATCCTCTAGGTAGTGGATGGTTCTATGGGGCTGCTGGGTTCTGCACACAGACCATGTCAGTAGTGTTGTGAATGCAGCAGCATTGAAGCCACAATGGAAAGAGGGCTTGTGTCAGTCCAGGTCCTCTGGGAATCAAATGCTAAAGATGGAATTATAAGTTCAAGAGATTTTGGAAGATAGGAGAGAGGATACAGGAGGAGTCAGGAAAGTCTTCAGACAGTGATGCGGGCCTGAAAAAATGAGAGGGGAGGCATGAGGGTTGGGAAGAGACTTAGACCATGGTATATCTCTGAGGAAGTCTTGTCCAGCCCGGTGGGAAGCTCCAGTGCAGTTTGCCCATTGAGGAGTCCATGTTGGGAATGGCCATGTTGAGCAGAAACTGCCTCTGCTGCCCCACTGTGCTCAGTGGCTGAGGCTTCCTGGGAAGAGTCTAGCTTTGGCTCAAATGCTGCAGCGGATCCTGAAGGTGATACAGCTGGAGGTGCTGCAGGCTAAGTGCACTACTGGGGCAGGGTCTCTCTTGAAGGGAGATCTGACCAATGCCCTTTCATGGCTGCCACAGGGCCCTTCCCACACTCTCCAGGAAGGGCCAGGAACGTCACCCATCCTAACAGCATATGATGCACAAGACACCTAGTTCCAGTGACTGGATGTAAAGTGAGCAGGTCCATTCATAGGAGACCCTGGCATCTCTCTTTGGTGGGGCCGAGTGGGCAACCCAGAGCAGGTCGTCTCCAGGGGCAGTTGACATTCAACTTCAGGTGATACGGTATGTGTGCTTGGATGGGCCCCCAGAGCAACACAGAGCCCAGCTGAAGGGTCAACCTATTATTATTATTTTTTTGAGACAGGGTATCCCTCTGTCGCCCAGGCTGGAGTGCAGGGGTGTGATCATAGCTCACTACAGCCTCTTGACTTATTTTTGAGCAAACATTTCATCTCTCTACCAACAATTATTCAATAGCAACAACAAGGCAAACCTTGTGCTAGTTACAGGTGATGTAGGAGAAAACAAGATGAAGCTTCTGCCCTCAATTTGCCTATATTCTAGTGAGGGAGAAATAATACTAAAACCAAGAGAATGGTGGTAAACACAATTAGCATGTGACAGCATCAGGAATGAGGTAGGAAAGGGAAGGACAGGGGAGACATGGCTCCTCATACAAACTTCATCCGCTCCCTCCTTGGAAATGAAATATGAAAAGAGGAATCTTGGGCCTTGGCAGGTCCTAGAGGAGAGGGATCCAGGACCCAGCCTCTGGGTCTATCCCCCCAATGCCAGTGAGTGTGGAAGTTGAGAAGGGAGCATTGTGCTGAGCAGAGCGAGTGGAGGCATCAGGCGTCTGGACGTCTCCCCACTCAACCCCATCTAGGGATGCAGAGGAAGGGGCTGAAATCAGTACAGAGATTTAGCAACACATCAGGTCTCATTCCACTGACCTCTTGGCTTCTGCATCATGGAGCCAATCACTTTCCTTTCTCTCCATCCTCCAACATGGGTGGTCAGGG
>NW_012151840.1:530691-533228 GCF_000956105.1 Propithecus coquereli
ACAGTAGGTTGATTTTTTTAAGTTTTCATTTTCAGTGTCATTATTAGGTAGGTTTGTCTTTTACTGGGACTTTATGGGTATTTAGTGTGAAGCATCAAGAGACTGGGCTGAGGGTAACTAGCCTGATGCTATTTTAATGCGTAAATCTGGCTATGAAATTCAGAAAGCTTAATCAATCTGCCATAAAGCTGTCATTTGGTTTCACAGGGAAGGTTACTCAGGGCTATAATGAGAAATGATTTTGAGCCATGTAGGGGTGGGGACAAGTACATATGTACTGGTTGCTGGTTTCAGGGCCTTTTCTCATTCTGTTCTATCTCACTTGATGGTCAGTTGGGAAGAAACATGAGCAGTGCCCCCGCAGACAGGGTGATCTTCTTTCTGCCATTATCCTCTAGGTAGTGGATGGTTCTATGGGGCTGCTGGGTTCTGCACACAGACCATGTCAGTAGTGTTGTGAATGCAGCAGCATTGAAGCCACAATGGAAAGAGGGCTTGTGTCAGTCCAGGTCCTCTGGGAATCAAATGCTAAAGATGGAATTATAAGTTCAAGAGATTTTGGAAGATAGGAGAGAGGATACAGGAGGAGTCAGGAAAGTCTTCAGACAGTGATGCGGGCCTGAAAAAATGAGAGGGGAGGCATGAGGGTTGGGAAGAGACTTAGACCATGGTATATCTCTGAGGAAGTCTTGTCCAGCCCGGTGGGAAGCTCCAGTGCAGTTTGCCCATTGAGGAGTCCATGTTGGGAATGGCCATGTTGAGCAGAAACTGCCTCTGCTGCCCCACTGTGCTCAGTGGCTGAGGCTTCCTGGGAAGAGTCTAGCTTTGGCTCAAATGCTGCAGCGGATCCTGAAGGTGATACAGCTGGAGGTGCTGCAGGCTAAGTGCACTACTGGGGCAGGGTCTCTCTTGAAGGGAGATCTGACCAATGCCCTTTCATGGCTGCCACAGGGCCCTTCCCACACTCTCCAGGAAGGGCCAGGAACGTCACCCATCCTAACAGCATATGATGCACAAGACACCTAGTTCCAGTGACTGGATGTAAAGTGAGCAGGTCCATTCATAGGAGACCCTGGCATCTCTCTTTGGTGGGGCCGAGTGGGCAACCCAGAGCAGGTCGTCTCCAGGGGCAGTTGACATTCAACTTCAGGTGATACGGTATGTGTGCTTGGATGGGCCCCCAGAGCAACACAGAGCCCAGCTGAAGGGTCAACCTATTATTATTATTTTTTTGAGACAGGGTATCCCTCTGTCGCCCAGGCTGGAGTGCAGGGGTGTGATCATAGCTCACTACAGCCTCTTGACTTATTTTTGAGCAAACATTTCATCTCTCTACCAACAATTATTCAATAGCAACAACAAGGCAAACCTTGTGCTAGTTACAGGTGATGTAGGAGAAAACAAGATGAAGCTTCTGCCCTCAATTTGCCTATATTCTAGTGAGGGAGAAATAATACTAAAACCAAGAGAATGGTGGTAAACACAATTAGCATGTGACAGCATCAGGAATGAGGTAGGAAAGGGAAGGACAGGGGAGACATGGCTCCTCATACAAACTTCATCCGCTCCCTCCTTGGAAATGAAATATGAAAAGAGGAATCTTGGGCCTTGGCAGGTCCTAGAGGAGAGGGATCCAGGACCCAGCCTCTGGGTCTATCCCCCCAATGCCAGTGAGTGTGGAAGTTGAGAAGGGAGCATTGTGCTGGGCAGAGCGAGTGGAGGCATCAGGCGTCTGGACGTCTCCCCACTCAACCCCATCTAGGGATGCAGAGGAAGGGGCTGAAATCAGTACAGAGATTTAGCAACACATCAGGTCTCATTCCACTGACCTCTTGGCTTCTGCATCATGGAGCCAATCACTTTCCTTTCTCTCCATCCTCCAACATGGGTGGTCAGGGCTGGACCAGTCAGAGACCATGTTTCCTAAGCCTTTTCAGGGAGTTTGCACCTCTAGGCACAGAAACATGGTGTCTTGGTCTGCAGGTCAATGAACAGCCATGTTATATCCAAACCAGGCTGTTGGGAGGCGCTTGTCCATATTTGTCATTCCTTCTCTCCCTTCACCATTGACTCCTTTTTTATGGCACTTAAAAATTATTACATGAAATCAACCCTGATAAACAATATCTATGTCACTTGTTGTTATTATTCTTGTCCTGAGACCCTCAGCAGGGCTGGAGTGGTGAGGAGACCCCTCCCGTCTTACTCCCTGATGCCACCCCCACATCTCTCCTCCCCTTGGGTCCAGTTCTGGAACTTTAGCCGCAAAGAAACCATTATCATCGCCACACACTGGCTGCAGCTCCACTGGGGTGGGTTCTGGCTGCCATCTCAGGCTGACAGACTCTTGGGATGGCAAGAAAAACAAAGCATGAGATTCACTGAGACAGGAAGTGAGAATGGGAGAGAAACTGGGAAGAAAAGGGGTAGGGAGAGAGGACCTCAGAAAATCAGTAGTTTGGAAAACCAGAGGCCCTGCATGGCTGATGAGGGGATGTAATTTATGTGGGGCTTTTCCACCTGGACCCTGAGGGGGT
>NW_012151840.1:533278-536847 GCF_000956105.1 Propithecus coquereli
TGAGAATGGGAGAGAAACTGGGAAGAAAAGGGGTAGGGAGGGAGGACCTCAGAAAATCAGTAGTTTGGAAAACCAGAGGCCCTGCATGGCTGATGGGGGGATGTAATTTATGTGGGGCTTTTCCACCTGGACCCTGAGGGGGCGCCTTAGCTGGAGGAGCCGATGGGCAACTGGACACAGGGCTAAAGGGGTGTCGTCACTAGGAATCACGATTCTCCATCTAGCTGGACCTCAAAGTTAATCTGGATGTAGCGACAGGAGGCGAAGTATCCAGAGGGCTCAGGCCAGCACTGGCTGGATCTTTCTCCCAGCTCACGCTGCAGGACTGACGGTCTCTCCGATTTACACTAGGCACCAAGACAGCAGGACTCGTCCATGTCAGCAGAGGGCACTCTTTCCTAACGGACTGTTTGTGCTTACACAGAAAGACTGGGCTGACGGAGGAAGGCTCAGCTGGAATAATCACAAGGCTCAGTCCTTCCTCTCAGCCAAGGGGATCCAGGGTGCCTTATTCAGAGCTGGGACAACGGCCGTCTGTGTGGTGCCACCGGCAGGACTGCCTGATGCTGGAAGAGCAGTAGACTTGGGTTCTCGTCGGTTGGAGTGCCGTTTACCCTCTAAATGTGTATTGTGTGCTGTGTGTCAGGGCCGGGGATGCAGAAGAGATGGATGAAGAGGCAGTACGGGGTGGTGATTAAGAGAGTGTGATCTGAAATACATGGCCTGCGCTGGAGATCTGCCACTTCCTGTGTGCTCCTGGACAATTGACTTAACCTCTCTGGGCTGCACTGTCTTTGCCTATGAGATGGCAAAGATGACAGGGCACTGACTCAGGACTATTCTGAAGGTTATATAAATTAACCCAAGTGCTAAGAGTACTGCTTGGCATGTGTAAGCTCTCGCTAAATGCTTGCTACCATTCCGGTTCTTGCGAAGTTCACACGCTAGTGAGTCTGTCACCAAGTATTTGCTAGGAATTCTGCTGTATTCCTGGGACTCTGTCAGGTGCTGGGGATGTGTGGGGAAGAAAGACATGACAGTACCTTATGGAACTTACAATCCAGATGGTAAGAAAGTATCGTACGTGCTAGAAAGCAGTGTGGCACGTCACTGGAGCTAGCGCCGGCTCTGTTCCCACCAGACAATGCGAGCTTGGGCCAGTCGCTTCATCTCCCTGGCCTTCAGTTTCTTCATCTAGAGAGGAAAGGGGTCTGACTTCATCAGGGGTCTTTGGTGGTACTGCAGGTTGGTACCATGGTGACAATGGCACCCTCGTATCCACCTGGCAGTTCAAAGGGCCCATCGTGAGGCGGTTCCACTGACCCAGAAGCCCCCTGAACATCTTTCTTGTCCCCTCCCCACACATATCAGCAGCCCTGTGGTCTCTCACGATGCTTTTAGGGTTAGCATTGTCTTTCTACCCACGCAGGTAGAGACCCTTGATGGAGTTGGTCTCTAAGATTCCTTCCAGCTTCCAGATTCAGAGTCCATGAAAACTTCTTCCTTTGGATCTGCCAGCAGGTCTGGAGTCCCCGTGTTGCTTCTCTGTTGAAATGCAATTGTTACTTGTATGGATATTATGTTTTCTGGAGATTCCAATTGATCAGATGTGAGTTGCCAAGTCCTCTGGCTGTAGGAGCCCTTGACAGTGACAGGTGCTGGAGGAGGACAGTTTCATAATAGAGGACCCCTGGGAGCCCTCTTAGAGCCCAGCTAAGGGTGACACTGGCAGTCTGTTTCTGAGTAACAAGTGAACAAGCCATTGCACTTAGAGAGCCTTGAATGGGCAATGACAGCTCTGGCTGCTGTTTTGAGAATTTCTGGTTGATTTGATCCTTGTCTGACTTGAAAACCATACTACGTTCTGAATCATCCTCATGAAGCGACACAAAGCTCGGCAGCGACATTTGTGTGAAAAAAAATGAGGTGGGAAGACGGCCTTGTTGGGTGCTGGCATTACAGAAAAGGCACCTAGAGTCCCCCCTGAAGTCATGAAGGACGTATGTGAACTTCGTGGAGGGGTCCGTTCTCCCCAGGATTTCTCATATACCTGAGAGGTCAGTTGCTTTGATTAAATACAGGATGCACAAATGAACTCTACTGAGATTCCCAGCTGCTCTTAGTTGTGAAAAGGGGACTACGGTGCCCACTGTTTGCTGACCTGTCCCCAAGCTGCATTGACGTTTGGGTCAGATGCCTGACTGCCTAGGAAGTGTGTGCTGTGCTGGCCCTGCCCTCCCACGGATGAAACACAGGTTGATGTATAACGACCGTGCTCGGGGCTTGTGGACTGCAGCACCGGCCTGGGCGTGGAAAAGTGTGGAGTGTGGCAAGTGCGTCCTCCATGTTCCAACCTCCTCATCAGTCCGTTCACGCTCCAGCTGCTCTTCATACGGCCACCAACGGGATCTTCGCAGCGGCTTCCCAGCACCGGCAAAGTAAACAACTCCTTGCTGAAGCGTCCAGTGCCCCTCACGGTCAAGTTCCCACTTTCCGTTGTCTCTTCCGAGCCTTTGCAATGTTTCCACATCAATTTACTCACCGATCTCTGAACACACGAGGATGTCTCATGTGTCTGTGGCCTTTTCTCCTGCTGGTCCAAAGTGGTAATATCCTGTTCGTATCTGCCATTGACTGAATTGTTACTTATTCTGTCCAATTTAAAGGTACGCTTTGGGGACGCTAGAGAGAGCAGCGGTTATCAGTGGGGGAAAACAGACCTGAGTGTGAAACCCAGCCTTACCATCTCAGGTTGGGAGACTTTGAGCAGGTTTCCTGTGTCTTACTTTATAAAATGGGGAGAGCATTATCCTCCTCACAGAGTGATTCTCAGGGTCAAATGCGATAATGCCCATAAAGTTGCTCAGTTCAGTGTGGGCACGTAGTAAGTCACTAAGGGAGCTATTCTTAGTAATTTTATAGGACCCTGTCTTAGTCCGTTTGGGCTGCTGTAACAAACTACCATAGACTGGGTGGCTTATAAACAGCAAACATTTGTTTTTCACTTCCAGAGGCTGGGAAGCCCAAGGTCGAGTGCTGGCAGACTCTGTCTGGTGAGGACCTGCTTTCTGACTCATAGACAGCTGTTTTCTCGCTGTGTCCTCACATGTGGAAGGGACAAGGGAGCTCTCTCTGGGGCCTCTTTTTAAGGGACTAATTCCATTCACAAGGGCTCTGCCTCATGACCTAAACACCTCCCTAAGGCCCCACCTCCTTGATTGGGAAGCTAGAAAATGGGAATAGCAAGTAAAGATACCAGGAAATAAATCTAAAGAACTAGAGAGAAAGTTGGTATGGACCAACAAAGGCAGCGAACCACGCACTGAGGGAGTGACTTCGCACCTGAGGTTATGAAATGAAGAGGCAGAAAACTAAACCAAACAAACAAAAACAAAGGAAGTATAAGGAGGAGAAAAGATAACATAGAATACAAAGACAAACACACTTAATAAAATAAAAAAAATTTATATTCAGTACAAAACCAAAACTCAACTCTACATTATATACAAGCAGCATTTCTCAAAGAGAGTGGCTCAGGAAAGTTAAAAGTGAAAGAATGGGCCGGGCGC
>NW_012151840.1:538467-541399 GCF_000956105.1 Propithecus coquereli
GCTGATTTTTATTTTCTTTTTCGTATCCCACTCTTTTTCTAATATGTTTTACATTTGTAATTTAACAGAATATTTTTAAAAGAAATTTTTAAAAAGTTAGTTTCTTCCCAAGTCTCTTAGAGATGAAAGTACACGCCCACATGTTCTTTAATTTTGTCTGTTCTGTATGTCCACGTTTCTACCAGATGTAGGGCCCATATCAGTTCGTTCCTTGCTTGTTCCCTCTCAGGCACTGAGGAGACTGCAGCTGAGATCCCAGCCAGGCAGTTCTCGAAGAGACTAGAAAAGCCGGGGACCTGGCCACAACCCCAAGGAGGGGGACCATTTCACCAGCTTGGCTTCTTTGGGAGTTGCTTTTGCCTTAGTGCAGGTGGAGTTGAGACTTGGCCTCAGGAGAGAGCGTAGAGTCCTGCTTAGGGGATGAGGAAGCCACAGGTAAAGTATCGAAGTCCATCTGGAGTTGTGGGACCATCCAGGCCAGTGAGGCCAAAAGGGGAGAATATGAGGTCTGCTGGTCTACTGTCTTTAGATATTCAAAAAGTACTAGGCAAGAATGCTGCAGAGAAAATGGAAAAAGTGGTAAGGAGGGGGAGATGCAGGAAAGTGCTGTCCAGACAGACTTGCAGGATCTCCCAGGAGAGAGGCCCAGTGTACGGAAGGAGGCCAGCCCGAGCCTCACACCCGCTCCCCTCACTCAGCCCATCCCAAATCAGCCCCAGGGACTTCTTCCCAGGCTTTGCTCTTCACTAAAGAGCTCTACGAGTGTGTTTTGTTTGATCTTGTCTTAATTTTGTGAGGAAGTTCGATTAGATGTTATTCCACTTTTTTTTTTTTTTAATCAAAGACCTAATAGATATACCCTGGGCTTCATTTTTCAATCCTTTTAATCTTGTATAATCAGTCACATTATCCCACTTTTCTGACAAAGAAAATGAGCTTCAGGGAAGTTTGCTACTTATATGGCTGGTGAGTGGAAGGGCTGGGCCTCGAGTTCTGCACAGTTGACCCAAATCCTGGGTCCTTTCCAGTGCCCAATACTGACTTTATTTCCCTGAACAAGTCACAGGCCTTTACGAGCTCCTAAAACTGGGAATTGGCCCAGTTGTTCTAAAGACTTTTCTTCCCACCAAGGACCTCTGAAAGGCTGCTCCTGTGCTCCCAGCCTGTGGGACAGGAGGGCTCCATGGGGGACTGGAGCTGTGGCTGGGCCTGAGAACAGTCCAACCAGCTTCCACTCCAGCCACAGGCTCTACAGAAGCTTTGGAAACTGCAGTGGTCCCCAAAAGCCTTTATTGTGCCTCCACCCTCAGGGAGTTCTGTCCTTTACAGTTTGGGGCCTGCTTCCTTGACAGAACCATCGTCTTTCCAACATTGCCCCCAGCATTAGGATCCAGGGATTCTTTTTTTTTTTTTTTTTTGGTGGGGGGGACAGAGTCTCTCTCTGTTGCCCGGGCTAGAGTGCCGTGGCATCGGCCTAGCTCACAGCAACCTCAAACTCCTGGGCTCAAGCAATCTTACTGCCTCAGCCTCCCGAGTAGCTGAGACTACAGGTATGCGCCACCATTCCGGCTAATAGTTTCTATATATTTTTAGTTGTCCAGCTAATTTCTTTCTATTTTTAGTAGAGATGGAGTCTCGCTCTTGCTCAGGCTGGTCTCGAACTCCTGACCTTGAGTGATCCTCCCACCTCGGCCTCCCCGAGTGCTAGGATTACAGGTGTGCGCCACCACGCCCGGCCCCTGGTGTGGTTTCTATTTCCCTGCTGGACCCTGACTGTTAACATTCTGTAGCGTATCCAGCTTGTTTTGATTGTTAGAGTGCGAGGAATAGGATCTTGTGATGTTCTCCATCTAAACCACAAGTGGAGCTTCTGTTACATATTGAGATATGCAGGTTTAACAGATGAAAAGTGATATAGCCTTAGTGTTTGTATTTCTTAGTTATTAGTGTGTGTATCTTTCAGGTGTATATAAATCTTTAATTTTCTCACTTTTCTTTTTCAGTGAACTACCTATTCATTTCTTTTGTCTCTTGTTCTACTGGATTGTCTGTTTCCTCTTATTCATGTTGAAGAGTTCTTTACATATTAAGGAAATTAGCCTTTGTCATACGTCTTGCAAATATTTTAAATTTACATTTTGCTTTCCAAAATGCGTTAGCTATTTATTGCCATATAACAAATTGTCCCCAAATTTAGCAGCTTATAACCACAGATTTTTATGTCAGACTGTTTCTGAGGGTCAGAAATGCGGAAGTAACTTAACTGGCTGGCTCTGGCTCAGCCTGTCTCATGAGGCTGCGGTCATCTCAAGGCTTTACTGGGGCTAGAGAATCTTCTAAGCTCACACATGCTGTTGCTGGGAGGCCTCGGGTCTTCACTGGCCATTGTCTGGAGGCTTCAGTCCCTGACTGCAGAGACCTCCACAGGGCTGCCTGCCAATATGGCAGCTGGCTTCCCCAGAGTGAAGGATCCATAAGAGCACCCAAAACAGGAGCCCTCATCTGTTATGACCCAATAGCTCAGAAGTGACACACCATACTTCCGTTGAATGCTATTGATCGCACAGCCCAATCCTGCTACAGTGTGTGGGAGGTAACTACAAAAGGGTATGAATACCAGGTGTCAAGGATTATTGGGAGTCTCTTGGAGGCTGGCTACTACACCAGCACTTTGAAAATTGTTTTGTTATCATATTTATGTCTTTTTGCTTTTATGGCTTAAATGTTTCTGGATTTTGCTTAGAAAGACGTAGTCCACCAAGATTATTAAAAATTATCTATCACACTTTCTTCTAGTACTTGTACAGTTTCTATTTTTATATTAATTTTTCACCCACTTGGAGTTCATTTTCGTGTAACTAGTAGGCAGGGATCTAGATTTATTTTTCTAAATGGCTAGTCATTTGTCTCAGGACCTGTAGGGAGTAGTCAA
>NW_012151840.1:544504-553264 GCF_000956105.1 Propithecus coquereli
CAGTGGTTTTCCATCTCATGTTAGAGTAAAAGCCCAAATGGTTTGGTCTACCAGTTCCTCCCTACATCACCTGGCTACCCAGATGTACTTTTTGGACCTCACTCCTTCCTGCTTTTCCCTGGTGCTCTCAGCTTCAGCCACAGTAGCTTTTCTGATATTCCTTGAAAACACTCAGCACGCTGTTGCATCAGGGCCTTTGCACTGGCTGTTCTCTCTGTTGGCAGTGATTTCCCACCAGATAACCATATGGGACATCCCTTCATTTCCTCACATGTCCGTTCAAATGTCACTTTGTCAGTGAGGCCTTGCCTGATGAACTCACATAGAAGAGAGACCCTCCCCTCCATCTCCTTTACTTTCTACTTAAAACAGCATTTATCGACATGTGAAATACTATATATTTTATTCATCTTTTCTTTACCCTTTAGAATGTAAACTACATAAGGGCCGAGACTTTCTCTTTTGTTTACTGTTATATCACGCCTCATAGTGTACATGTAAATGCTTGGTAAGCATGAGTGAAAAGAATGAACACTACTAAAGTATCGCAAGGGTGGAAAAACGAACATCACATGTACTCACTATTAAATTGGAACTAAATGATCAACACTCAGGTGTACATATGGTAGTAAAATTCAACAGAAATCAAGCAGGTGGGAGGGGAGAAGAGGGGATGGGTCAATGCACACCTAACAGGTACAGTGCACACTATCTGTGTGATGGACACACTTCCAACTTTGACTCAAACTGTACAAAAGTAATTCATGTAACCAAAACGTTTGTACTCCCGTAATATTCTGAAGTTAAAAAAAAAAAAGTGAACGCTATCGGTGTATGAGAGTGCCGTCTTACTGTACCCTCACTTCACTGACCTGCAAAGGGATCACCCCTCAGCTTACATGAGGCTCCATACATTTCTCGGGAAGGGCTCTGTGTCTAGAAAGGAGAAGACAGTACAAACGAGTTACTGGCAGGGAATAGTGTAGCATGTGCAGAGGAAACCAGACTAAATTTGCACATGTCAGGGGGCTCTGCTAAAGTAATTTTCTTTTCTCTAATCCCAGGAAGGAAATGTCTGCGTACGGAACCAGTGCATGACTTCTGTGTTTCTGAATAAAGCTGTTGTGGCTTCCCAGAAGAAAAAAGGACACTTCTGGGTTATACGAGGCCACTGTGAAGGGAGAAGCCCCGAGGCCACACAGCTCCCCTACCCCTTCCCTCTTCACTGGGATGGAAGGCAGTCATGATGATCTTACAGCCAGGGTGGTAGCTGGTCAGGACTGATAAATTTCCTTTCAGACTGCGATCCAGGGACAGAAGCCATGGCCTAGGAGAGGCATTAGCAACTGGGTGAATTTCATTTCTGCATTTTGGCAATTTCCTTGTGGGTGATATCCACTGCTGTGGTTCCATTGTGTTCCCTTGGGGGTGTCAAACTATTTTTTTTTTCATGTTGTCAGGGTTCTTTTGCTGGTTTCTTCTCATCTGGCTCCTATTCTCTTGGCTCTGGGTTACTAGGATTGCAGGGCACCTGCTCTCCTTTGCTGGGGACTCTCTCAAACCAAGTCCAGAAGTGACAGCTGCTCAGGGCTGAGGGTGCTGAGTGAGCGTTGTACCTTGGGGAGGCTCTGCTAGCCCAATAGTTGTGGCGGGGACTTAGCGGTGGGGTCTTGGTGTCCAGTCACAACTGTGGAGTCTCAGGGGTGGAGTTGCAGGCCTGGTGGGGGCCCTGGAGCTACAGAGGCAGACCCTCAGACTTAGTCACAGTAAGAGCTTCAGAGCTCGCTCTGGGGATTTTGGGGGCAGAGCCACTCATGTGGGCGACTCTTCCATCAGTATGGGGACCACTGATACCCAGTTGCACAGGCAAGGGTTTTCCTCAGCAGCCCACAGTCCACGTAGGTGGACTGGAGCTGCTGGTCAGCCGAGGTTCTCCCTCCACACTTAGGACATACTGAGGCAATTGTCCCATGCTTCCGAGGTGGTGCCTGTGGCATCTGGGGCTCCTTCTCTGTCCAGCAACCATGCCAAGGAGGGGGCGTGTTTGGCCCCCAGTCACAGGGCATGACACAGGAATGTCTGTTTCCTCCCCAGCCCAGCAGGGGTGATGCAAAGGCTACCGCTGGAAGGCTGGGTCCTGAGTGGACCTGGTTCCATGCACCAGAGCGATCAGGATGGTATCAGTTGCAGTAATCTGGGATTGGCAGGCACCAGATCTCTGCTGCACCTGCTCTCTGGTAGCATATCTCTGCACAGACTGAGCAGCTCTCCAATCAGCCCAGAGGTCTGTAGTGCAAGAGGGAGACCCCTCACAGATCGTGCTGCTTGTAACTTTTGTTTCTCTCTTAAAAAACAGTGTCCCTTGGGTTGCTTCTACCCTGCTCTCTTTACCTCTCCCCAGCAGTGTGAATTGTATTGGGACCCCAGCTTAGTCTCTGAGATGGTGGGTTATGCTTGTGAGTAAGAATCAACCATGCCCTGTTTGATTGAGTTGGTAGACGCTATAATGAGCTATATATTTGTTCTCCCTCTCAGTGATTTATGCTTGCAGGAAAAAGTCAACTGCAGAGATGTCCTTTTGTGTCTGTAATAAGCTCTAGTCCCTTAGGAGGAGAACTTTGAATTCTCCAGGCTTTAGGCAGGGCCTGTGTCTTCCAAGGGGTTGCTTGTTCTCCGCCACGGCAGAGGTGGATGGAGGAGGGAGGCTGGGTATGGTTAGGTTAGGTGACCCTGGGGGGATTTTCAAAGCTGCTAGTGAAAGCTGCTGGGAGGAGGTTCAAGGCAGCCTCTCTAAACTGGGAAGGCTGCTTGTGAGAAAGGGGCTGCAATTCCTGGCCATTGGGAGTGAGGTCCACCCCTGCTGCATTACCCTTGCCCTCCTGTGTCTGGTTACAAGTGGGTGCCTGAATGGGCCACACTTGGTTGCTGTGGTACTGTGGGCTGGGATCTTCCCTGCCAGGGGACCCTCCCCAGTCCAACAGTGCGGCTTTGAGCCTTGGCAGTGCTTCATGGTCCTTTTCCCAGGTGCTAGGGAAGGCTGCTGGGAGGAGGGTCAAGGCAGGTTCTCCAAGCTGGGAAAGCTGCTCGTGAGGAAGGGGCTGGAATTCCCCAACTGGCTGTTGGAAGTGCGCTCCACCCCTCTTGTGCTACCCTTTCCCTCCAATATCTGCTTGCAAATGGGCATCTGAACACGCTGTACTTGGTTGCTATGGCACCACAGGCTGGGATCGTCCCTGCTGGAAGACCCACCCTAGTCCAACGGTGTGGCTTTCCTTTGGGGCAGACAAATGCACCCCCAGATCACTGCGTCTTGGACCAGTATTCTCCTATCAGTTCCATCCACATGTGCTCCCTCACCTCCTGAGTCCAGCTCCCAAATCTCCCCTCTTTGTCCCCTAGCAACCTGATCAGACCCTGGGGGCATAGGATCTGGCTGTGTGTCTCACCTGTTGATATGTGTCTCCAGGAAATGGTGACAGGCAGGGAGCTCCCAGATTGGATACCTCAAGTCACTGCAGGTCCTCAAAGGGAAAGGTGTGGGCCTTACTCTCCGTGGAAACCTCAGACTGGAGGACGCTCCGGCTGGGGAGAGGCGGTCGCTCACCGAATTCTCTGCTCAAACTGCTCTCCCAGTTATAGTGGGTGGGGAAGGGACAGGGAAAGATAAGAGTCTGAATGGAACAAAGCCGCTCTCTGGCCTCTTAGGTCACTCTCCTTGGAGGGGGACCCTGCATGGAGTGTCCACGCTCTGGGATCACACAAGTTCTCCCACAATTCTGTGTTTGCCGCAGTGCTTGGGCTCGTGGGGGTGGAAAAGCTTCCAAGTAACTTGGTAGCTTGCTGAACACCGAAGGAGTGTGGGAAGGAGAGAGGGATCCTCCTTTACCCCTTCGCTGGGCTCTGAGCCTCTCTGGGTTTGATCCTCACCAGTATCTTTTTTTTTTTCCTTTTTCCTCTTCCTTCTCTGCTTCGCAGTTTTCCTCCATGAGGTGCCTGGCTGGCTCTGGCACTTCTTCCTTTGGCCTCCACCTGACCTGTGTCCTTTCTCCCCCTCTTTATCTGAAACCCTTCCTTCGCTCCTGGTCGGTCCGGTAAGCGATGTCTCCAGTCAGACATCTTGCCTCCCTCCTCTTTTTACTCTTGATTTCTAATTTAATTCCTTTGTGTTCAGAGAATTTCCATTGTAGGAAATTGGATTAAAATTCTTTAATACTTATTTTATGGGCCACAAAGTGAGTGTTACTTAAATATATTCTGAATGTACTTGAAAAATACATCTACATTTGCTGAGTGTAGTGTTATATAAATATCTATTAGGTCAAGTTGCTAGTGCTGTTCACATTTTCAATATCCCTATTGATTTCTTTGTCTTTCTTTTTCACATGGAGTAATCAGTCCTGTGAAGGTGAAAGGAAGGAGGATGATCCAGCAGAAGGGACAGAATATATTTAGGTTCTAAAGAGGAATAAAGTGTGTAAATAGACTTCTGTTGAGTCACTCCACTGAAAATACCAGTTAACTGAAGCCCAGCAGTGGGCACAGGTTAATTCTTAGCCAAGAGACTCCTCAAACTCATTACGAAATCGGCTTCTGTGAGGATGTGCCATTAGCTCTTCAGCCTTGGTGTACCTAAGCAGAGATTGAGATAAATTTCTACCTTCTGTCTGATGTGTCTACTCTATTTATGTTCCTGTCCCATTAGAGTGGGAACTTATCACACTCTCCAAAGTATTGCCGCATCTTGGCAGAATTCAGGGCACCTCGTGGGTGCCAAATTAATGCTGAATGAATTCGTGAAACTATGTCCACTTTCTTAAGTCATTGGCCATGACTCATTCAAACTACTCCCCCAAAGAAACATTCCCCAAAATCTATATTTATAGAGCAAATTGTATGATTTGACAGGCCTGGGGAAGCAGGCTGATGACAAGGAGACTATAATACTTCAAAGCAATCATCTCTAGTTAGGAAAGTGGGACTCCAGGTCTTGCAAAGGATTTGAACTCAAGCAGCAGGAAATGCACACGGAAGACTCAGATAGGGACTAGGCCTGACTCACTGTTCTTCTTTCTCCTCATTTACAACAGGGGTAGCCTTAGGGACACCATACACTGCTGTGCAGTGTGTGCCCTGTATATGTCCTAAGGATGTTGGGATGGGGTGCCATTCACATTGTGCTCTGTGGGACTGCTTCCCTGGAGTTGTGCAGTGCACAACCAGGATGACCCTGTATGGATGACCTAGGAAGAGGGACAAAGTAATACCCAGCAGAAGTCTCACCTGGGTGGGTCAGCAGCTTAGCTTCCTCTTTCAGGGACAAAACAAGTCTTGTCTATATCAGCAGAGGGCAATCTACTCTAATGGATCCTTGAATTTATTATTAGAGGCAGAGCCAAGCTTTTGGAAACAAACTTACACCATCTTATCAGCTATGGAGGATTTAAAGTTACTTTAATAATGTGTGTGTGTGTATGTGGGTGAATTTTTCTCCAATTGTGAAATATTTTAAACAATTTTTATTTTGTTTATTTGATAATAGGTTATATATTTACATAGTTCAAAATTGAAAATGTGTGAAAAGCCATGCACTCTCATCTTCAGATATTTAATTCCCATCCTCTGGAAACAATTTATCTTATCAATTGCTTAGGTAGTATTTCAGAGAACTTTTATTCATAAACAGCTAAGTATACATATGTTTTTTTCTTTTTTTTTCTTGTAGAAATAGTAACACACTATACACATTTTCCTATATCTTGCTATCTTCACTAAACAAGAGCTCTTAGAGATCATTCTCATCAGCACAATAAAAAATCTTCATTATTTTTATGGCACTATTCCATTGCATGACTGTAATGTAATTTATTTAACCTTCCCTCTGTTGATGGACATAAAGGTTGTTTCTAATTGTAACCTATTTCAAACAATAATGCAGTGAATGAATTTGATTGTTTTAAATGATTAGAACTTTTTGTTTCCTGTCTAAGAAATCTCTGCTTACCTTTAGGTCGCCAAGACATTTCCCGATGTCTTCTAGAAGCTTTATGCTAGTGTGTTTTGTGCTTAGGTCTGTGATCCCTCTCAATTATTCTTCCCCTTGTAGTAAAGGAGAAAGAAACCAAGGTTCATGTTTACCTGATACTATTTGTTAAAAAGTCTTTCTTTCTCTAATTGCATTGGCTTGGCACCTTAGTTAAAAAATAAAAAAGTCAACTGACTATATATGGGTTTATTTCTGAACTCTCTATTGTGTTCCATTGATCTGCTTGTACATCCTTATGCCAACACCAGACTGTATTTATTACTGTAATAAGTCTCAGAAATAAGAGTTTAAAGCAAATGGTGAGTATCACAGAAATGAGCAGGAGGTGCCAGCAAAATACTCCTGAAAGGCTGGACAGAGTTAGCTGCTCCTCATCAGACACCAGTCCAGGGTGTCCAGAGGTGAGACCAGGCCACCCAAGCACCAAGGAGACCAGAGGGGAAACTCATTGCCCACAGGCCTGGCTCTGTCACCTCCACGGGAGAAAGTGTGTTCTGTGCTCCTCCTCCCACCCCATGCCTTCCTCCTCTACTTCCACCTACCATCCGAGAAGGAAAACAAAGAGGGCTCCTTTGAGAAAGGGGATGAGATAACCCCTTGGGGAGTTTAAACTTTGGATGCACTGAATATGTCTGCAAAAGGGCTGAATTAGCAAAGAAGGGACTATTTAAAATCAGTCAAGTCTGAGGTATATAAAATTGGCATAATTTTTAAAAATTTATATATTTAATTGGCACATGTTTTCTTTTGACATCAGCAAGGGTGAGAACTCAAAAATAAGATGTGATTGGTTATAGATAAAAATGTAAGTTAAATTCATTGCACATCTAAATCATGGTATGTAATTTTTACTCTATCTTCCACGTATGTTTGATATTTCTCCATGTAATATATCCCATATTAGACCATAAATGTTTGAAAAACAAACATTTATTAGCTTCAACTAGAGTTTGTTCTTATCCTGAACGGGAGTCTCATTGTCATCCTCACGTTCTTTGTACCTGGTTGGTGGCCATCTCTGCTGCAGGTGTTGTTCTCACACCCAACTTGACTAGTGCTCATCTTCTCTTCTCATTCCCACAGGAAGCATCCTTTCCACAAGGCATTATCAAGTATAATTGGTTTGGTAAAGTTTTGTCTCTTAGAATAATTGGTAGGGTACAAATAGAAAGTAACTTTATCACTAGCCAATAACTTACCTCTTAACTTACTTTGTTAAGTCTTCTTATTTTCCACCACTAGGTAAAATCTCAAGAAAATCTCATAAGATTTCCAATCACTTTCAGATAGTAATGAAGAGTCTTCTCTCTTCAGATGGGAAAGAAAGAAAAAGAGAAAGAGAGAGAGACAGGGAGAGAAATAGAGAGAAAGAGAGAGAGAGAGGAAGGAAGAACGAAGGAAGGTAGCCAGGCAGGGAGGCAGGTAAAAGAACAAATCTGATCCATTCTAAAACTTGACTTTCTCATATGACAGACTCTTCCTCGCCCCTCTCTGAGCACCGGGCTGACTCCTGAAGCCTGCGGCAAGGAAAGAGGGGATGCTGTCTCTTTCCGCTCTCTTTTTGCTTCACTCCCTTCCCAACTCAGTAGCTGCTATTTTGGACCTCTAGGAAGAGGGCAGGATGGGAGTGTTAACAACAAAGGGCAAAGTCTTCTGTGAGGGGACAGTCACAATGGGTCTGGTGCCCCGTGGGCAAGAGCCATGTCCACATACTGCCTCTTTCTCTTTAGCAGCGCTTTGTGGCTTCTCCAACATCTCGTCCACATGAGCATCCATCTGCCCTTTCCTCCTGCAATGGTGCCTCCTCTAGTCAACTACTTATCACTCCCCCACTGCTCCCGGGCCTTTCTCACACACTCCCTCTGCGGAGGTCTCTTCATCCTCCCAGGCATCCTCTGGGTTGGGTCACGTTCAAGATGATCTAGTCTGGTCCACGGTGAAACCATGGAAAACACACATCTCTTCTGGGTAAGATTTGAGTGCACGGGTGCTTCCTGACACAGCTCCTGCCAGCTGCTCACCTTCAGATGTGCACAGATGTGGGCTGGCCACCAGTCCAGGGCCCTCTGGGCTCCAGCAGACCTGAGCAAAATTTTCTGATGGATTCTCTAAGTCCCTCCCTTGGTTTGTTTGGGGTAAGGTGGAAGAAAGTATACAGTACACTAAAAACTCTCTTTAAAGAAATTCCTTGTTATATATTCCTTCTTAATTAGTTCTTCCTTGGCATTGTTGTATAAAGCCTGGATATGCAAGAGGGACTAATGATAGCAGTAGTCAGTTTCACAATCTTTGAGCATGTCCTGAACAAATGGTCTAGCACTTATTTTTACAGGCCTTGGGCTTCTACCAAAACTGAGACCATTTGGAAATTCATACTTAGGAGCAAAAGAGATGCTACTAAAGATTTTATAGGGGAGACATGAGAGAATGTCGAGAATTTGCATCACTCCCTCACAATAAAAGTAAATTCAAATAAATTCGCATTAAGCATTTTAATTTTTCCAATGTGACTCTTCTCAGTCTCGCAGAAATTGAATCTTGATTCTACCCCTTCAAGATATAAGGTACCACTGCCTGTGTCTATGTCTGTATCTAAATTTATACACGTCTCTCTCCTTATCTCCATTTGTATAGAGAATTTCTATTACCAAACTTACTTTAAGCCCCTATTCACAACTTGGTGATACTTTCAAATAACAAAGGTTAATATTAAAATA